>NC_046981.1:6736532-6799032 GCF_009769545.1 Cyclopterus lumpus
AGTTTTGCATGTGGCGCTGTGTTGGGGCTTTCAGGTTTTGCATAAGTGCAGATGTGTATCTGGGCAGAAACAGGTGGTGCACTGTGGCTCTCTTCGCAATCTGTGTGTGTCCTTTTTTGTTTGCGTGTGTGTGTGTGTGAGAACGAGGGAGAGATGTTGTGACGCGTAAGCTCAGTCGATCAGTTTGTAACAGGTGCTGCTTCTTCGCATATAAAGTAGGTGTACAAGGCAGTGAAGTGTGTGTGTGTGTGTGTGTGTGTGTGTGCATGTGTCGGCTATTTTCTGCCACTATTTCATGTGATATCATCCAGGATTGCTCTCTAACACAGCACATTCTGCACTTCTCATTTTAACCCAAAATAGGCACATATTTTGTTTCTGTTGTTGTGTTTATCCATTATTCAGTTAGTTATGCAGTCAGTCATTTGGCCAGCCATGCAAGCATCTATCCAACTAATGAGTCAGAGGTCCAACTGCCACAGTCTCAACTGTCAGCATCCAGCCAATAAATCCATCTGTCCTCCCTTGAGCTAGCCACTCTCTCAGCTTGTAAGTAATTCTATGTTAAAGGGGCACTCTGCAATTTTGTGTTCAAAATATAGTTTTGGCTGAGAAAGTCCAGCAGTAAATGCACCTCCTTCACCTGTTCCTGTTCCCCTGCACGTCTCTGACTCACGTGGCTGCATTCTGTGTGCTGAAAGCACACACTTTGTGTTTGGGTCCTTGCCCGGGATGATGTCAGTGGAACAGACCTGGAAATTGGAAACAATACTGTATGTTATGTAGTCACTCTTTTCTTTTTCTTTTTTTTTTATTATTTAGACACACGTTTCAAACGTTAGTGACGACGTGAGGTTGAGGGGAGCACAATAATGCAACTGAGGACACCTGTCTGTCCATCCAGCCAATCAGACGGCGAGCTGGCCTGCATGTCAACCAGCCACCCGTCCTCGTAATCCATGCCACTAATCCCCACTATCTCCCTCGATGATTATCTATCGTCTGTGCTCTCTTTATTGCTACGCCTCCTCTCCTTCAACTCTTTGTTGTGGCCGTTGGCACTCGCTGCACCAACTTCCCTAAACCTAGCTGCAGGTTCACACGCAGACAGGAGAAGGACAGGTCACTTGTCCAAACAGACTCAAACACTGGAGAAAGGGTGAGGAAGTGAGCGTGACACGGGGGAGGGAGACATACAGAGGGTGTGTAAACATTCAGGATCAACATGTTTTAAGCAAACAAGCAGAAACGTTTATTCAGAAAGCAACGATTACCTGTGGATGTTGCTTCCGCACACCTAACTTCCCCTTTTTCATCAACAGTAGTACTGATAGCAGAAGTAAGTTTGTGTGTGTGCGTGTGTGTCTGTGTGTGTGTGCGTGTAGGATTAAGTGAATATCAGATATACAGATCTTTTATCTTGAATCTGGATGGGTAATATTAAAAACAGTGAAAGTGATCTGCTGCCAAGTTCAAAATGCACAGATATGTTTGAACAGGAGCAGAGTTTGAATTATTTGCATAATATACTCCATTAAGTACAAGGACATAAAATCTTATAAGAAAAAAAAAAGTACTTTTTAGGCTGCAAAATGACAATTATAAGATTGTTAATACTGATACATTAATGTTTAAGTAGCATTAAGGAGCTTTTTACACAGTAGTTGTAGGAGGTTTCAGGGACTCCCCCTCCTTTGGGTCAGAATATATATTCATGAGTTCAAGAAATTATACATTTATATTCTTCTACACAAATTAAAATTAATTTGTTGGACTTCCAACCTTCATCCTTGTTTTGTTTTCTTAAATATTGCATGATTTTACCTCTTTGGGCCTAAAACCGTCTTTTAAATGAAACCATACGAGAAGTTAAAGGGAAAATATCTCACTCTTTAATCGAACTGCTAACAACTCATAGACATCTGAAGTGTATCCGAGAGCTCTAACCAGACAAAGATTTTAAAAATGTGTAAAAGTTCACTAGCCCAAAACGTTGCGAATCACTGATTTAATCTTTATTTTATAAAATGTATATATTTTATTAATGTTTTTACTATTAATTCTTCATATGTAAAGTAACTGGTAAATATAAAATGTACTGTAGTATAAACTTTTATTTTATTTGAAGTAATAATATAAAGGAGCAGAAAATATCAATCTTTCTACCGTAAGCGATTGCCATAATGTATGTAATTAATGGGAATTTTCATTATTGATTTAACTGCTGATTATTTTCTCAATTAATCAATCAATAGTTTGGTTTATAAAAGGTATAGGCAAATATGTATATATATTTTTTTGAATGATCTTCTCAACCAGCAAATATTATATCTGAGAACAGCAGACTGACTGAATTAATTAGCCAAAGAGTATTACATTCTTGGCAGAAATGCACATGTTAAACATACGTACTCTGAGCCGATTCAAAATTAGAAATACTTTTAGTTTAAGATGCTGGGATGAGTAAGTGAACGAAGACAGAGTCCATATTCACAGGACCCAACACACACACGCACACACACACACACACACACACACACACACACACACACACACACACACACACACACACACACTCATCCCAGAGCTGGAATCCCCCCTCAGACCACCTGCGTTCTACAGTTAACTGAAGCCATGTGCCTGGTGGATAAGCTGGTGTAGTGTGGTTTGGTCCCTTTGTACAATGGCTCCTCTCCTCATGCCATGAATCTAAAACTGACCTCTGGCTACTCAAACTCGGACTCTCCCCTTGCTTTGCATTTCAGTGTATTTCAGAGCATTCATTGTAACTCGAAGCCCGAACCCTATCCGATAGTTAAATACTGCAGCAAATTTGTTCTGGAAGCCTTTCAATATTTCCACTAACAACAAAAGAGAGGACTTGTTTTCCGTTTCAAAATGTAATTGGGATTCACAGAATTTTTTTGGTCTTCTTTTATTTTTCTACCTATCAAAACAAATGCAAATTAATCTCCCTCTAACATGTTTTTATTGAACACAATCAAGCTGCCATGTCTTTGCACAGTGTTTACTGCATCTTCAGTGTAATGCCTCTGGCGAAGAGTATTTTAGCTCCAATTAATAGTTAATAATTTATTAAATTGTCTTTTTTTCCCATGTGCGTAAAATGAATACGCCCGTTAACCGCACAGTATCTTGATGTTGCTCTCTTTATAAGCTCATATGGAAAGCACGTGTCCTCTTTTTAAAGGATATTTCTGTCAGGTTATGTTGCTGCAGCCCGTCTGTCATGCAGTGCATGAAGTGCAGTTCAGCTTGTTTCACCAGAGCACTCTGTCATCATTACACTTACGTCTATAGCTATAATTTAGACAGGTCATAGAGAAACAAAAACCTTCAGAAGTCTTATGAACCCTGTCCAGACGCCCCAAAAAATTGCATTATTTGAGTAACTATGTCATTGAATGTCAATATTGGTAATACATGTGTGCCCGTGTTGATAGATAAACGCACTGTGAATGACTGTAACTTCACTCACTTAACATCATATCCCACCAATAACATCACACTGTGTCCCTCTTGCATTGCCTGCCTTGAGAAGGGCCTGTATATCCCACCACTTTACTAGCTGGAATACACTTGTGCCGTTGTTTGTTTCATTCCAGAGGTTTAAATCTGCTTAAAAAACACTTATTCTCTCTTAAAGAATTGGTAGAGATCATCTTTGCGCTGTATAAACATAAGGTTTTCTCTAAACTCACTTCAAATGGGATTTATTGGCATAGATAACATAAGCAAACTGTATCAGATGAAGGCTGATCCAACCAGTAGATCCAGAGGAAGACATGGTGAGCCTTTTTTCTCTCGAGCAAATACGGCTCTCATCAGTTACAATCATTTGTTTAGCAGCTGCCGTGGCTTGCTCAAGGGCATCTTTCATTGGCAGAACATTATCATTACCTTTATACCTTCATCCAACCTTTCCCCTCAGCTGGCTGTGCTCCATGTAGGATGTGACTCTCGCTGAGCTTCGCTCTGATGATGTGATATAAGCAGTGATATAATTATGGCTGTCAGTGGCCCCTAACTGCTGTGTAATTTGGGTTTCCAGCGGTCCTCAGTGATGTCATCGGATGGCCGCTTCTAAGGCGACAAGGAGGTGAAAAGTTCAACGTCTCTTTTAGCTGCCGATAGACTGATTCAAGCACACCACAGGACATCTTCCCAATAAGTTCATTCTTAAAAAATGGACTGATTTCTTTTTTTCCGCAGTAGCAGAAAGCTAATGTACTGGCTGGAGTGTGTAAATGACTAGAAAACAGAATAATTTCAATTTAAGACGTTAAACATTGCCCAGGTTTTTTTAAATCTAAATCGTTTGGCTTTGCTTTCTCGAATGGCTTCTGAATGGCAGGGGATCAAAGATTGAGTAACAGGCAGCAAAGGTATGACGCTGGACATAATAGGTGCAGTGACCTACTATGTGTTATTGAATTGTTTCAAAGGGATTGTTGGATCCTATCATAAAGACGTGATATCATAAAGTAACATCTCTTTTATTTAGATCCACTGCTGAACATTACTCTTGCTCTACAGTATATTGCAGTTGGGGTCTAGCTAAACTTCTGTGCTGTGTGACGGAAATGAAAAACAAATCAAAACTGAGCACTTCCACATGTGTTCAGGCTTATCGGCTCTCATGACCGAAGATTGACTGAAGTCGAGTCCTGCCAGTAAACGCATCCTGACTCGAAGCGAAGATTAAAGCGGCAAGTGTGGTACCGTACCTCAATTTGCCAAAACCCAGGTGACCCTCAGTCAGTCCCTCGGTGTCCTCCACCCTCCTGATGTTTCTGAATTGATTGGATGTGGTCTCACGGCTTAATAGTGTGTATGTACACTTCTTAATTTGAACGGCAAGACTATATGATTATGGTTTAGATTCCCGTTGGGGCCACCCATGCTACAAACAAACAGATGCAGCCGGGGTACTGCTCAGCGAGTCGCTGCGGATGAAAGCCTTCCACCAAATGTTGTGCTCTGAAGTCCATATAGGTTTTGACGGGAAAACCACTGCGCTCGCCAGGCTGTTTGAAGTTTAGGTTTCTATTATGGTGTGTATAACCCACTCATCTATTTTTACTATCTTTTTCAAGGACCTCAATTGCAAAAGGAAACAAAAATAGAAAGACCTGCAATTTCTTTTCAGGTTGATATCTGAGAAATGAGAAATGGTCAAAACAGATATATTTGCACAGTGGAATAGAGTATTACCTGCGATTGCAATTACAGTTACACATATACATGCAGATCAAAACAGTATATTTAGCAACACAAGACACATGGGGGAGACACGTCTGTTCCGCACACGGCCTCTTCTACACGCACAAGCCCAACCATGAACACATGCCGATTTATGATGAAAAGATTTCTCTAGCAACAACAACATAATAGTGAATGAGAGACGCACACACACACACACACACACACACAAACAAACAAACAAACAAACACACACACACACTGAAAGTACCACTCTTTGTTTGGTTTCACACACACACACACACATTGTATATTGCGTTTTGTGGTTGCAAGTTTGAAGGTAAATGCGATGAATACACATACGCAGGAAGGAGATCAATGGTGTGTGGCGAGTGAACTGTATAAAAGAGTGGGTTAGTGTTTTGTACTCTGGTGGTGAATCGGGAAAGCCCGGTAACCTCCAACAGTTCTTTTTATGAACAGCAGCCAGGAGAGGACACCGCAGAACAATGAGGAAGACAATAATTGAACACCAACACACTCACACACACACACACACACACACACACACACACACACACACACACACACACACTCACACACATTCCCCTCCAGTCTTGCACACACATGCATGAAGGTTTTATAGTTGTTTGTTGCATGAATTCATTCATTTTTGAAGTGGCACACACAAACATGGTGGGAAGCACAAAACCCCAATACAAGCAAACACACACACACACACACACACACAATGCAAGTATGGCCTATTGTTAGTTTGTCCAAGCAGTGAGGATGTATCCCGGCCAACGGGAAAGTCCACAGAGCCAATAGCTGAGGGACTTCAGTGTGGAAGGAACCAGATGTGTGACATCTGGTCTGCATGTGGCCTCGACCAGCTGCATGGCTGCATGTCAAACATGCTCACAAACTGATATCTTGGATTTTAGGCCAAAACCTTTCAGTTCCTGCTCAAGCGATGATACATGGGCTTGTTTTTAGGCAATAGCTACATATCTCCGTCTCAGAGGCCTTGCTAACAGCCAACTTTACAGTGTGTCCATATGGATGGATTAGTGGGGAAGACGTATGGCTGTGGCGTAGTCCTCCTCCAGGGCGGTATTAAACTGCTGTAGATCAGCGTTGAACCACGTCAGATGCTTTTCAGCATCCTAAAGAGCTGCTGACAGGGGTAGGAGACTGCTGGTGACGTAACAGAACTGCAGGGGCTCTACAAGGATCGCAATGTGGAAGGATCCGTTACTGAAACATCTGAATTAATTTAAAAGCTTTGGAAAAGCGTTAAAAGATTTTGAGAAACAATGGCAAAAGTGAAGAAAAAAAAATGAATACGATCCCCTGAATAAAACTAATAGTCAGGATATGATTATGCTCACGACATTTAGCACTGTGATTTGAGGGCAGAACAAAAGGGACAATATTGCCTTCTGCAAAAAAAACACAAAGCTAGTGTTGTTTAAAATGTTGCTCTTGTGCTCCCCCGTGCAGTAACCCATATATCCATGGAACCAAAGCCGTCCCTGATCGTCTCTCCATAAAGCAGAGGAAATCACTTTAGGACTGCGTGTCCACCAGGGGCTTCAACTTTACAGCTCTGACCTTTCTTTCAACTCCTTCTTACTGGAAGCTTTGGGTTGGCAACTGTTCCAACATGTACAAATATTTGAAACTTTAGCCAAAGAGGAGCTTGTGCGCGAGATGGGTTTCATTAGAGACGTTGTCACTGCTGTGGACTCTAAACTACCACCAAACCATTTTCCTTTCTCTCGCAGCTCTTCACAGCCTCTCTTTCCTGGGCCTTCCAGCAGCAGGCCGTACCTCCAAAGTACCAGTACCGCGACCCGGTGACATCTGACCTCCTGCTGTGTGACCAGTGCCCTCCTGGCACAGCCGTGAAACGACACTGCGCCGCCGACTCGCCCACAGAGTGCCAGGCCTGTCCTGAGAGGCATTTTGCTGAGAACTGGCACTGGGGGGACACGTGCCAATACTGCACCTCGGTATGTACGAAGCCAAAAAGGTTTACCAAAGGTTCTTTTTAGTTTACCTCTTAATGCCCAAGTTGCCTTTTCTTGCTGCGGCCATTTTTGCTCTTATTTGTGCATTGACATGTGCAACACCACATTTTTGTAGTATCTCCTTTGTGAGTCTGCTCATATTTACAGAAAGTAAATGAACCAAATTTGAACCCATATCACAGTCAGGAAATGCCCTAAAGTGCAATATTGCTTCCATGTTTTTATCTACTCTTGACCACATGGTTTGTTTGCATTTTGGCAATCTGTGATTCTTTGAAACCAGTGTTTAGTTGTAGTTACTAAAAATTAAAGTATGAGTGATCTTCCCCTGCAGGTTAGATGTCTTCCTCTTCGCCATTCTCAATAAATTACTTAATATATATTGTTAACATATAGATGTTTCGATATCCCTGTTCTAGTATTTCATGTGAAGCAGAAGCATAACACTGTTCACATACAGTGTGTGCATGTAAATCAGCATTCATGTGAATGTTGTACATGCAGCAGCACTGTTTCACTGTCTGTGTGGCCCTGCTTTGTTGTGTCCAGGTGTGCAAAGAGAGACAGCTTGTGAAGCAGCAGTGCAACAGCACCAACGACCAGCTGTGCGAGTGCGCTCCAGGTTTCCACCTAGTGGTGGAGTTTTGCATCACACACAGTACCTGTGCACCTGGCTACGGAGTGACAGCCCTCGGTAAGAATGCGATTACGATTATCAATATTATTATATAGTTCTGCTGGCAGATTGCCTTTGTTTTTACGGAAGATTGCTTAATCTGTGGATGTGCTGTCTATCCTTTCAGCATGTAAATTAGATTTAAATCGGAGATCCCTGATTAAAAGGTATCGAAATAAAACCAGAGAAAACAATGAATAAAACTGCTATTGCCTCAATGTGATCACTTACCTGACGAGTGTGTGTGTATTTATGTGATGTATGTGCATATGTGTGAATGGGTGTGTCACTGTGCAGAAGGTCTGTTTTTCCAGTATCACTGTGTATTCTGTATTTCCTTGAATCTTCCACTGTCACACTTTATGTCAAATCAGTTCATTTCCAGATATATAATATATTTAACAGAGACATTTTTTTAATTGTTATAATGACTTTTGCACACAGACACACAGTTTGGTTTGAACTTCACGCATGTCTTTCATGCACTTTCACACTTGGCCTGGTCGGAGTTGGGGCAGTGTTGCTTGAAACTTCAGTATTTGACAGTTTTAAGTGTTGCATCACTGATAAATGTCTGTCCTTTAAAATGACATGTTAACAAGCGATTCTACTCTTTTTCTAATCACTATTAACCAAACAACACAGACATTGGCTTGCCACTTGAATTTAAGTTGTTATTAATTCAATAAATTGTAATGGTTGGATTGATTTAGGAAAATCCTTACCTTTGAGGTACATTCTGTTTTAATGGACTATGGAAATATATAGTTCTGAAAATTTCTGAAGAAAACAGTTATCCTCAAGTCGTTATGGTGTGGAAAAGAACCACTTCTTATTTTACATGAACTCTAGCATTTCATTCCATTGGGTTAAAACCTACCGTCATTGTATCAACATGTGAAAAATATCAATAATATTCAATGCTGCTGTCCTCACATCATGAAGGCATATCTGCTGTCATCATTTAGGAGATTAACATTTATCCTTTTTAATCTGTGTGTAATTTGTTTCAAAAGAGCCAACATGACTTCAAGCAGAGGTTCATCTGTGAGTTTAGTTTGACTTGAATCAAGTTGTTTTTTCATTTACAGGATCAAATAATATTTGTTTTTATGGGATCTTTAATTACATATTAGTCATGTGACATTGATACTAGTCTAATTCTCTTCTTCAGGGTTCAGGGTCTTAATCATACTGTGTGGGTTCCCTGAGAGACAATACTAAATTGTTCAACAAGTCAATCCTAATCGATACATCTTTTGGGAAAGCATTGCTCATCTTTAAAAGTCCAGTTCCTGTATCAGACAGTTGTTTTAGATACACAGCGGTTCATATAATGGGTCAGTTAAGGAATGGCAATGACATGACTATCCGTCCAATCATCTCTGAGTGTTATGCATCATAAAACTAGCAATGGAAATATGTCATTCAAAGTGCTTCATCACTTGTTCCTCTTCATGCATGATTATGCATATTTTACAAAGAGGAAACGGATCGACAGTTTTGAAATTAAATGGCATAACCGTTCCCCTATAATCCTGAAGCTCTGCTTCCTCTTTGAATTTACAGCAGCGTGTTCAGCGCAGACTCGCATTTATTGTCTACCATGAGGATTTCTTTGTTTGTTTGTTTCTCTCATGGATGGAAACACATTTTGCGGGAATATTTATTTTGTTTGTATGCTCAGACTGCTGCTGTTTGAGTGACTCAAGTCCTCAAATCTATGCACATGTAGCCTCCTGTATGAAATTCATACCTCTCTTAAGACTGAGAGAAGTTTTACTATAAAAGAGCTACCCCGGTTTCTTCAGAGACAAAGAGTGTCTCTATAACTGACAGCAGATATGTGGCTAATGTTTGGTCATATGTTGCATATTAGTCTGGAATCACTGGTTCTTTGCTTTCAACATCCCTTTAGAGTCTTATGCTGTACAGCACCAAATGCAGTCTTGGCAAATTATCAAGCCAGATGCATCCACCATGATAATGACATCATTATCATGGTGGATGTCTGACCTGCTAATCCTTGCAGATTCTCTCCTTGGTGCGTCAGCAGTGATTGTGGGCATCTTAAAGAGAGGTTGATGCTGAATATTAACATTCCAGGGAACAGAATCTGATATTTGTACTGGAGCCGCAGTAGAAATTGGCACAATGCTTCTCATGACTTCATCTTAAACCTGAGACCAGAGTTCAACAGCTAAATAGATGAAACGACATGTTCCAATGGATTCTGGTTATATAGGTAAGAAAACTTTTTCTGTGAATTTCTCTAGCAAGGATGTGCAATCAGACCTCCGAAGCTGAAGGACAGACTAACATGTATTATGTAGTTGTGGTTTAGACCTTCAAACCAGAGGATGTTAGAAACCTGATGGCTTAGTCCTCTTTTTATGACTCCTTTCCTTCCTCCTTGGTCTCCTGATTTGGCGGTTTCTAGTTGGTATTCTGTCTCTAACTGAACGCAACATTTTATGTCTTTCTAGCTGGTTTATTTGTGTTTTGTGTCGACTAGAAGAAAAACTGTGAAAAAAAGGAAATAACCAACAAATGGATGAATGAAACAATACAAGTAATGATTTCCTTAATATTAGGGTTTCAACTAAGGATTCCTTTCATTATTATAACTTAATTTGGCAATTATTTTCTTGATTGATTATATCTATAAAATCAAATTTGTAAAAAATTATTGAGATGACGTCAATGAATAGCTTGTTTAGACCAGGAAATCTAAAAAAAAAAAAAGAATGTACAATTTATTTAACCAGGTGAGGTTTGAAATCTGTTCTTTAAGTCTGACCTGGCCAAGATGAAAAAAACTAAAAACAAAGACAGACTAAAAAGAGAAAGCAATAACATAATAAAGCTAAAAGTAGCCTCAGAACTAGGGCTGAGTGTTTACCAATCGAGTTTAGAATAATATTGTATTTCTTGAGAACTTATTATTTAGTTTACTATATCAATACAAAGAAAAGCAGCACATTATCATAATGGGAGGCTAAACAAACTAAGAGATTGTTCTTAACCTATGGTTTCTAGACAATTTAGTTAATTAATCTATGTAGACAGCAGAGCTACACTAACACCTCTACTTTACATTACGATACAACTTATGATGGCAAAGTGCTCACATGCTGTTTCTGCATCAAAAGTTCTAAGAAATACTATGCAAGCATATGAAACCATATTACAGCTAGACGTGCACATTCTCATTCTGTACATGCTTTGTCATCAGTGCTGCAGGAAACATGAGCACTTTACTGTATGCATATCAGCGAGCTGTTTCATGTTTTGAAACTGTGCCACGGAAGAGGGAAACTAATCAAAGGTCAAATCTGATACAAACACAGCTCGTCCTCCTCCCACAGATGTTCACTTCTACGCATTAGAGATAGAACTAAAATGAGGATGTGATTACAACACACGCTTCACTACATAGAAATCATCATATTGTCACGCGTGCTGCACGTCATACACCAGAAGTTCAAGTGGTTTACTGTAATGCCTTCATGGTATGGTTACAAGTTGTTGAAATATAGTAACGTGTCATTGTAAATGGGTAAAACATATGGTGGAGAGGGCTACCCAATATGGATAATCATTTCTTCAGTGTCCTCCTCTCCACCACATTTTCCAGTTTGCAGCCAATAATGGAGTCGGCCTTCTTGTTTGTAAAGTCTGTTGGTGTCTCCAGCTCCAATGCTACTCCCCCAGCAGACAACGGAGAAATACAGTGCACTGGCCACAACAGACTGGTAGAACATCTCCAACATCTTGCTGCACACGTTGAAGGATCCGAGTTTCCTCAAAAAAAAGAGTCGACTCATCCCCTTCTTGTACACAGCGTCAATCTATTGTCGATAGAGATACCCAGGAACCTGTACTCCTCCACCATATCCACATCCTCCTCCACCATATCCATATCCTCCTACACCATGTCCACATCCTCCTACACCAAGTCCACATCCTCTCTCAGAACGCTCAGCGGTTGTGGAGCCGTTGTCTTCCTCGACCCCATTCATAAGCATCTGATTTCTACCGGCCCACTCCACAAAGTCATCCTCTACTGCCCTGTACTACTCACCCCGTCCATCCTTAATACACACGACCACTCCAGAGTCCTCAGAGAACTTCTCCAGATGGCATGACCCCGAGTTGTACTGGAAGTCAGTGGTGTACAAGGTGAACAGGAAGGAACACAGAACAGTTCCCTGTGGGGCTCCAGTACCACTGACCACCGTTTCAGACAGCACTTTGCCACAGTAGTTGGACAAACTGTGGTCTGCCTACCGGGTAGTCAGTAACCTTGGAGACGGTGGTATTGAGACCCCCACCACCCGCAGCTTCTCACTCAGCAGCAGTGGTTGGATGGTGTTGAATGGAGAAGTCAAAGAAAGTGATTCTCACAGAGCCACCGGTTCCATCCAGGTGCGACTGAGCTCGTTGCAGCAAGTAGATGATGGCGTCGTCCACTCCCACACGAGGCTGGTAAGCTAATAGCAGAGGGTCCAGTGATGATTTCACCTGCGGTCGGAGGTGGGCCAAGACCAGCCTCTCCAGCACCTTCATCACATGACATGTGAGGGCAACTGGTCGGTAGTCGTTGAGGCCAGATGGAGTCATATTCTCGGGGACAGGAACCTGGCACGACGTCTTCCACAGCACCTCCTGCCTCAGGCTCAAGTTGAAGAGGTGTTGCAGGACATCAGAGAGCTGAATGGCGCAGGTCTTCAGGGCCCTGGGGCTGATGCCGTCAGGTCCTGCAGCCTTGCATTGGTGGAGTCTCCACAGCTGTCTCCTAACCTGGCCAGTCGTCAGAGAGAGAGAGAGAGACCTTTGAAGCTAAGGGCTCTGTCCATGCTGCTCACCAGGGGGGACAGAGGAGGGATAGTTAAATCATTACATCATAAGGGCAATTTTAAGTGCCGTAATAATATATAGGCCTAGTTATTCAATTATTATATTTTTCTGATTTTATAGTTTATTTTTATAGTTAATAGTGTTGTAACTAAAATTGGTTGACCAATAACTTTTTTGCGGGTACATATTTCCATATTTAAAAACGAGATATAGAAACTAAGAAGGTGCTGTAATGAGTAAGCTCGGTGTGAGTCATTCCCGCAGTCACACAGTCATCTGTCCTCCTGACGCTTTGTCACATGTCGTTGTGGTCATAGTTCTTGGAATCACATCCTCTTGATGTCTTTGATCAGCTACAGTATGTACAGCACACAGATGTGTACAATGAAACTTCTGTTAATTAAGATGAGAAGAATCTGTAAGGCCGGTTGATTTCTCAGAAAATATGACACTTGAACTGTACTATACCATGTCTTCATTCATAAAATGACCATTTGATCCTGTGTGTATCTCCTGCAGGTACACCGGCGAGTGACACCGCATGTGAACGTTGTCCCGCTGGTCATTTCTCCAGCAGCGACTCTCCCACCGAGGCATGTCAGCGCCAGAGGAATTGCTCTGATATGGGCTTGAAGACATTGAGATGGGGCACATCCACTTCAAACAGCCTCTGTGGCACTCCGGACAAGACGGCAACTCTGGAGTGCTCTCAGCATCACACTTTGTGCCACACTGGTAAGACATAAACATAGCTGTCTGTACCAATCCTTATTAGGGAACCCTTCAGGAAGGTTTGAGGACAAAGACAGGGGGGAATCAGGGTAGAGACTGTTTGTACAGTGTATACACTGTGCGCACACACACACACAATTATATTTTTTAGCAAACCTCAATTGTCCACAACTTAAAATCAGCCAGAGCTGAATTATTTCAGACATGTGGTCATTTTCATTCCAGAAATGGGGGGATTTCCTCGGTTAGGTTCTTTGTCCAGATTCCATTCTTTTCTAAATTCTTGCCTGTCTGAAAACCGACACAAGAGAGAAAAACCAAAGCGAAGGGTTGAAATGGGATGTTTGTGTCACTGCTGTCATATGAGCCCATGATGGATCAATTACTCCGTTCACTGTCACATCCTCAAACTACAATAACAGAGGAAACTCAGTGAAGCACAGAGAGACTGAAGACGAGCTGGTAAGTCTTTGTTGCTCAGACTTAAACTATATTACTATATATAACGGACGTGGACAATTAATTTGAAGAGACCACAGTCACTGAAGAACACACACATGCCGATGCACAGATCCTGGCACGCTCGTGCACTGTATACCACACTGAGAAGGAAACACACCAAGCTGTTGCCCCTCAGGGAGGGTGATGCTCTCCTCAAACATTCATTCACAAATTGTCTTCCTGCGGAGTACACAACCACAGATTGTCTAGCAGGGTTTTTCTTTTGTTTTCTTCAACAGAAAAATAGGACATTTAATGTATTTGGGTTGCTACGTGATTTGGAGAAACCACCAGGACGTCAATGTCAATTATAGAGCAAGCCACACTTAAATTATCCAGACATCAGAGAAACAAGTCACATTAAACTCAACCATACTAAACCTTTTTTTTAAATTATTTCCTGGTGTCCTTCTTGTTTTCCGCATTGGCAGTCAGAAAACATATCCACACTTAAATACATAAATGCTTCTGCATGAAACTTTCTGACAGTTTCACATCATCAGCTCAATTACGCAGAATTACCAGTTCTGCTTAATATGAAAACGCTGCTCTTTGCAAAAATAAATGGGCCTTATGAGAAATGTACAGGTGGGCATGTAATGACAAAAAGTGTTTGTGACTCAGCATCAAAGCGCATAACGTGTCGGCACAGCTCACCTCGATTCGCTCAGTTTGTTTGTGATCTGTGGTGGTTCAATGCTGTCAACAGAAAGAGGTCAAATTAAAAGCCAGCAGTTTGAACACACACACGCACAAACAAGTATAAATAAATCCAGATGTGATAGGCCGATAGGACCAAACTATTTAATCATATTCTATTCAAAACATCACCTGTGCTCCACGATTAAAACCTCTGTGAAGAATGCATTTTGATTGACTTGGTTACCGGTCTAATTGTATATTGTGTCCACTGCTATGAATGTTTTTATTGAGTTTGTTTATCTATCAATAAAAATGTTTTTAAGTCCACTCTCCCTGTCTGTCTTTCTCCATATGCCAGATGTGACCCTGTGTGAGGAGGCGGTCTTCCAGTCTCTCTCCTCCCTGCGACTGTCCTCGGTGCCCCTGGAGCACCTGTTAGAGAGTCTTCCCGGGCAGAGGGTGGACCATAAGAGCCTGGAGAAGCTGAAGAAGACCTGCTCTCCCCAGCAGCAGGTCCTCCAGCTAATGCGACTCTGGAGGGAGCAGAACAAAGACCAAGACAAGATGTACGCCATCATACAAGGTACAGAAGAAGGTGGCCATTTTATTTAATTGTTTTGCCACTATAATTGCAGTCCTGGAATTGGGTATTAATGGTCGCACCCTGTCCCTTCAGGTATGAACCACTGTGAGAAGAAAGTCTCCCGCTGCAACAGCCTAAAAAATCTGACCCTGGATGACCTCCTGAAGGTCACCAACAGCATGCCGGGGATCAAAGTTCAGCAGGAGGATGTGCGGGCCGTGGTCTCTACTTGCCTGCCCAGGCAGTACATTCTGCAGCTTCTTCACCTCTGGAAGATATCAAACCACGAGCTGGATCTAGCCAAAGGTCTGTCTCACAGTCTGAGGGTGCTGCGCAACCAGGGGGCACCGCGCTACCTGCTGAAAGGCCTGAAGAGGATCAGCCGCATCATAGGAACCACCTCCGCGCACAAGATGTATGAGAAGATGTTTGTTAGTATGCTTCACGATGAGTCGTGTTTTAAGGCTCATAAGCCGTTAAATGAATAGAAATACATGGCGCCTGTAGCATAAACAGAAACTAATGCATTGTCAGATAGAACACACAAACACACACTTAGTGAGCAGGGGAATACGTGTATGTGAAAGAGTAACAGACATGGGTTACACGATAATGTCAAGGTATCATCAAATGATATCAAGCTATGCGTATAGTGCCTAACTGTAACACAAAGGCAAGACAGGAGTGTAGATTTTGTCCTTATTATATGAGGTAGCATGGGATGCTAATAACTTCACCCTCAGTCTACAGTATATTTATGCGGTGATTAAACTAATAAGCCTTGAAAGAAAGAAAGGAAAACTATCACACATCTCATCTGTGTACTCCAGGTAGGCCAACACTAAAACTTAAAAAAAACAAGGTTGCCTGGGAACCTTTTGACCGGAGTCTGTGAAAAATGAAAAATTATTTAAGATGTAAATAGCACACTATTTTATGGAAGATAGGCTGGCAGATGTTGTGTTTTTATTATTGTTGCTTTCTCCCTGAATGAGAGGAAGAATTTGGTTTCATAATGAAATAGATGTATTTTTTACAGTTTTCCTTTATTTGTTGGTTTGTTCTAAGTAAAACTCATCTGAATTATTTTTTTTGATTGTCAGCTTTTTGAATGTACAAAGGAGTGCAATTGTTTTCTATTTAAAAAAAAAAAAAGTACCTTCTGAATATGTAAAGGCTTGTTTTTTATTACTTTATCAGAAATACTGGATTCCAAATGCTGCAAGTTCATGAAGTGATATTTGTTTTATATTTTGTTTGATCACTTTTATATTATTAAATGTATGATCTGTGTTGTATATATGCCTGACTGTTCCTCTCTAAGCTTGTGTAACTTGTGGACACTAATGTCAATTGACCTGATTAAAATCAGTTTGTAAAAATGTGTGGTTTCATCATAGCGACTGGATTTGAACTTTTAACTGGTTTCTCAATGTAATATCGATACCTCTGTAGGGCCTACATAGGTTAATGAGAACCATCAGCGAGAAGATTGGCTACTTCTATAAAATTATTCTTAATGCTCGTCATCTTGGAGAACTCTGCGCCGGCAGCAGTGGCTCCTCCTCTGGCCAGGAGTCTTGTTGCAAGTTTCCATTGGGAACTAACTCAGACACCATGCTGCCTGAGGCCCAGCTCGTATTCCTGGAGGGATGGGAGACCAGGGAGAACCAGGACTGCGTGGGCCAGACTGTCAGACCCTGCCGCAGTAAAATTAGATTTTGAAAATGAAACACTACCACCTTTGTCCACTGAGACCGCCAAAATCAACACAAAATGAAAGCTCCTCATAGTAGCTTTAAGTAAAATATTTAAAAATGTTCCACCCACATGGCCATGTGTATAATTGTATCTATGAAAGAGCTCAAAAGCCAATTTTACGTCATGGATATGGATAGAAATGCTGGCAAACGTTGTAGTCCTGATTTACTCTAAATCTTCCTTGGATCATCAACATTGTCTTCTGGCTCTGAAACATCTTCTTCCACAGCACATATTTTCCCACAAGAGTGTCAGCCAGGAGTGTTTCATGGGAATTTGACCTGAGTTTGACTCACCACACATGCTACACTCATCAGAACACTCTCCCCGTGTCAGAGTGGGTTTTCTCCGGCTTCCTCCCAGCCCAAAGACATGCAGGTAAGGTTAAGTGAGGACGATAAACCGCCGTAGGTGTGAATGTGAATGGTTGTCTGTCTATATATTAGTCAGCCCTGCACTAATCTGGTGACCTAGGGTGTACCCTGCCTTACCCCAATGTCAGCTGGAATCGTCTCCAGACCCCTGTGATCCTTGTCCTGCTCTCACCACAGTCGCAGATACACATAGTGGATGAATGGAAAGTCATTGATTTTTTTTCTCGTGATAAATAAACATTTCATGTAGCTTTTGTCTTTTCTCAACTTATAACTACTAACTAACTATTTATTAAAAATGTTGTGAGGTTTCACTGAGACGGATCTCAGCAGAGTGCTGTCTTCCAATGGGGAAGACGTGTGTTGTAATCATATTGATGATTATTAGAAGCCTGGGCCAGCAGGACATTTGACTGTCACATTTGATGACCTCTGAATAAATTCCAGTATATAAGAAGCTGGTTATATGCGTTGACATGAGTTTCTTCTCACAGACAAAAGAGAACCAGAAACAGCCTGCATTGGATCTCTGGTCAATCATGCAATGACAATCTTCCGTTTAATACTTTCTAAATACTTGTATCCCCTTCATTTAGCTATCGTGTTCAACATTCTAACTAACTCTACACATGGAAGTAGTTTGACCTTTTTAAAATCACGATTTTACAACTCATTATCCGCAAAAAACCACAAACGCCCACACAGGTTCCACATGAACACTATATAAATGACACTTATTCTTCTTTAAAACTCTCTTCAACCAAAGTGGTGACAAGCACATCATCAGCATGGTGAGTATTCTGTATAACGCAACAAGTTTAGGATGATTAAAAATTACAAAGACTGAGACGTACATGGTGATTAGTTATGCTTTAGATTATGTGTCATGAAAATAACACTATTTGTTCAGTTTCTATGTAAATTCTGAAACTTCAAGTTGTCATTGGATATATATAGCTTTCTATCTTTCCTAATTTAAATGAGTGGCTAGAGACATATGTGTGGCTTTTATTTTCTTTATTTGATAGGAAATTGCTTTCTTGATGTAATGCATACTGGAGTAAAATGTTATAACTCTAATTAGGTACTTGTAGAAGATGTCAGTGGATATTTGTCTTATGAATGACGCTAGCACTTTTTATGTAGAGACATAACAAGTCATTAATACTCTGAGGAAATATTGGTTGTGTGAGGGTATGACAAACTGGAACCCAATAGCACGACTCTGAGACAGGGGTAACACAGATTAACGTCTTTACTTAGTAGGCAGGGTCAAAACAGGGATCAGTCCGTAAGGCAAACAAGTCCGAAAAGGGGCAGGCAGAGAATCGAAGGTCGGGGCAGGCAGGCAGATCAGGAATTGAGACAAAAGTAATGCTGGAGAGCTTGGCACGATAACACCAGACAATCTGGCAGAGGACAAGCGCAAGTGAGGGGACCTAAGTAGTGAGTGACTAACGAGGGAATGGGCTGCAGGTGAGATGAGCGTGAGAACCAGGTGAAGGGAATGAAGGATGATCAGGTGTGAATGACCGGGTCTGAAATGACAAAGAGAGTTAATTAAACCAGAAAACAGAATGAAAACAACTAGACGGGTAATTCGTGACAGGTTGTCTCTACAGAGAAACAAGCAATTTAAATCTTATATCATCTCTGATTGAAAACCATGCAGACTTATTGTATGTTATAAAGAGTTGTATGGCAAATACTGCTGCTGTCAAATGTCGTTTTGTGCACAAATCTATAGCAGTATAAATTAAGACATTTTACATCGCTATATAATGCAACCAAAAAATGTTGAACTCATTGAAATGCAGTTACAGTATGGACAATTTAAATAAAGTATGACCCAAATATGTATCAGATGATGCTTTAAGGAACTCATCTGATGTGATCTAACGTAATAGATAATACTATTCTCCTGTCTCATTCTAATATCACTGCGATTATCCTGTTTTTTTATCAGTGTGTTTTTACCGTGTCCTTTTAGGGAAAATAAATTGCGATAGTTGTGACGCTATTGCAATAATTCATAGTAAATGCACTAGTTGTAGTAGTGATAGGGCCAATAAAAGGCAGTAATAGTTGTATTCAAACACACAGGCTGCAGTAACAGTCGGCTCACTAATCATGTCCCTCTCCTCAGCTCCTCTTGCCGTTGCTGCTCCTGCTCTCTGGTGTGGAATCCACTCCCACCTTTACGCACCGAAACTCTCTCACAGGGGAAGCCCTCGTCTGTGACAAATGTCCACCCGGAATGCACATGACTGTGTACTGCACCGGCACCACGCGCACCGTGTGCGCGCCGTGCAGAAGCCACCACTTCACCGAGTTGTGGAACTACCTGCCCAAGTGTCTCTACTGCAACAACCTATGCATTGAGAACCAAGAGGTGGAGACGGAGTGCACAGCAACCAGCAACCGGGTCTGTCGGTGCAAAGACGGCTTCTACATGACCCCCGGGGACTCCTGCGTGAGACACTTAGCGTGCAGGCCCAGACACGGTGTTCAAACGAAAGGTATTCAACATGTTCTTCATCGATTTGTGAATGTTTAGAAATAACGAGAAAAAAAACAGTAATTCAATAAACGATGCATTAATCAATCAATGTTGTACGGGAGTAGCAGCCCCGAGACAAATGTACGGTTCAAGAATGAACTCTGCTGAAATGCGCGCGATCACATGGGCTCTCCGGAGCCACGGCTGTATTTTAAATAATTGTAATGACGCTAAATGTATTGTTCCTTTCTTTAGGTACGTCACAAACGAACACTGTTTGTGAAACTTGTTCCCATGGCTACTTCTCTACCTCATCGTCTGCGCTAGAGCCGTGCGTAAAACACCAGGAATGCGCAAGCGGACAGATTGCGCTTCTCCCGGGCACACTCAACCAAGATAAACTGTGTGGCTCCTGTGAGGATCTTTCAAATGGCAGTGCGTATACTTGTATTCTGTACAGTTGAATTTAACCGTCCAGCACTTATAATAACGTAAATGACCGCATGTTTGTGGTACAAATTTATGGGGTATAACTTTCTTTTGCAGGTGAGACGCTCAGAAAAATGTTCTCAGGATTCTTCAGTATGCACAGTATACGTGTCATTAAATTAAAGAGATTTGTTGCCAGGTGAGTCTGTTGCTTCCCTCTGTAAACCCCTCGTTTTATCTCTGATCAAATATCCCTTCACCTCTGAATGGACTGAATACATATGCTGATAAGCCATCCTCTCCCTCCAACAGGTACATTCATAAATCAGAGGATGGGACTCTTCCCAAACAGAGGGGTCTTCTCATGGATCAGATCAGAGCGTGGCTGGCCCGAGCTCCAGAGGAGCAGCTGAAAACACTGCCAAAGATGCTGAAGGCTTCTCGGCTCTGCAACTTGACAGACAAACTAGAGGCCATGTTCAATGAGATTAAGCAGCAGAGCCCAAACTGTACCTTACCACTCTTAGATGTTTAGGTTACAGAGTCCATGGTACACAGCATGGTGTTACCGATGTACCTCTTTCTCTTAGTTGGCATTCGTGTCCATTTAAGTGTTTCAACATATTCTTCATTTGCATGTTAATTGGGAGTTGCCTCAAAGGTTGACCTAATATATCCTTCATGTATACTGACGTTGTTGTTGCTACTCCTTAGCAGTGACAGGTGGTGACACATGAGAGAAACATTGGACAGCTTTACAGACAATGATGACCAATTTTCCCTGAGCTGTGTTACTTAAATGACCAAAATAGGCAACAGAAGACTATGAAGGCTGCCTCGAACAAGATGTTGAAACATACTCAAGTGTTGTTTGTGTATTATACACTTAGGTCAGACTAGGTTATATGGAGTAAAACGTAATTACCTGTCGAGAGTAAATTTTAGAGAAACTCCACAAGTAAAATATGCTCAATATATACTCAAATGTTACATTATAGTTAGTACATTATAGGAACTTGTATTGACATGAAACCGAGCTATAACTGAAATAAATGTTGTCATAAAAATGTATGAAGTTCTGTAAAATTGCGCGATATCAAACTGTAAACTTTTACATTTCACTCTCAGCACCTAAATAAAGTATAACGGTATGCTATAATATGTGCGTGTCTGTAATTGAACCAAATCACCACAAGGTGTCGCCATCTTCCATATCTACATATTTGATCAACAAATACTGACATTTTTACAAACCGTATACGATGCAGTGAAGTCAGATATTTATATTCATTTATAAACCCATTTACCTTTCCATAACTCCCAATGCTGATGTGGCTTGTGTGGACTATTGGCCTATTTTTTTCATCAAGAGTATTTTTGAAATATTGGACAAGATATAGAAATGCTCTAAAATATGAGTTTATTTTGAATTTGTGGTTGTTAGTTATGTTATATAGGCTAAAGTCATGATAACCATTCTTGAAATATTATATTGTGATACTCAGTGTGAGTATCTGTGTGAGGAGACATAAAAACAAAACAAAAAAACATTCACAGCTGAACTGTTGATGTCATTTTTAGTTCGTATTATTATTAGCATTATTATTATTTTTATATCAAAAGAGCTTTTTTGCGGACAATTCCATAGGCCCACATTCCTACATTTTTTTCACGGTTTCAGAGTGTAATTAAACTCGTATTCGTGAAGTCATCGTGACATTATTATAGGCCAGTTATAGGAGGTCTGTATTTATCTTTAATTACATGTCTATATTAAGACTTATCCATTGGGAGTAGCCGTGTGTTTGTTATTTATGCACGGCGTCATCCTTTGCTGCAACACGGGCACGGGACAATTAAGGACCACCATCAGCCCCCGTCAAGGACCGCTAGAGGTCCCTGGTTCCCAGCTTGGGAAGCACTATCTATTGTAGCCTGCTCATTAATATCGGGCTGACGCCACCACCACCACCACCACCACCACCGCCCCCTCCCCGTGCCACGCCACGCCGCCCCGGCATCGCATCGGCTCCCTGACTGTCGCATCACCGAACGGGGAGGGGCTCCGGTTTCCACTATTGGCTGGCAGGCCACTGTATCCCCGACAGCTTTACGGTAGGGCCACGGCGGCGAGGGTGAGCGCGTGAGCGGTGGTCTTTTCATCTCCCCGAAGCGCACAATCGTCTGCCTTTCACCATGATTTTGAGGAGACTTTAGCGGCCGTTTTTCCTGACTCGGCGCACAACCTGCGCACAAATAAACGCGGATACATCGACCGGAAAACCGCGAGAGGAGCAGAGGAGCATGTAACCCGGAGAAACGCACCGGCGGCGGCACCACCTGACACTTCTCTCTCTCTCTCTCTCTCTCTCTCTCTCCCCGCTCTCTCGCTCTCGTTGTCTCTCTCCCTCTCTCTCGCTCCCTGTGTTTCCTCATATTCTGAGGCTTTCGTCGGTGTGCTGACTGGACTCATTTCGTCGTTTTGGATATTATCATCAGCAAAAATGAGCGAAGACGTGTCAGAGGTCCCCAAAGAGCTTCTGGGTAAGAACGTATCATTTGTAGCCATGTGTCCAGGCTGGAACAATTAACTGTTTCTGACTCAGTGTGCACGTGCTCTTTAGTGACGTTTGCAGTGTCCTTATTGAACTGATACAATGACATAAATATGCCATTCCATACATAATTCCTCCAGACGTATTGGTGGCTGAGAGAGAGAAATGGTAATGCTATTATCTCCCACAGTGGTGATGGTATCCAACCTCTTTCCCCACTGGGCCAGTTTGGTTGTGAAATTCTTATTATTATGATGATTAAAATTAATACATGATGTGTAAATACATACCATTCAGACATGACTTTACACAGTATTTACAGGCGGTTCATAACAGACCTCCAGTGAGACTGTAAAAGCTTCAGCTGCAGTAAAGCTTGGAGCTGTGTATACATGGAGCCCTGCTGTTGTTGATCAAGGTGCTTGTGCTGTTGATGTGATGTGGACTACAGCCTATATTTGGAAGACAAGCTAGATAGTTTAGATGTCATCCCATATACCGTGCAGGGTAATTTATCCTCGGTCCACACATCTGGCCTGGAGTTTTAACTCAACCTCACTCGGTCTGTTTTCTTAAGCCTGCCATGTTTCTTGCTCTTTATTTGTACTGAGTGTGGACGTACCCAAGAGTCATGGAGCCTGTTTGGCCCAAGCTCTGAGTTTCTTTGTTTGGCAAAGTAGCTCAGTTTTTAACACCTCAGTGCAATATTGAACATGCACAAGCTCTCTCTCTCTCTCTCTCTCTATCTATCTATCTATCTATCTATCTATCTATCTATCTATCTCTCTCTCTCTCTCTCTCACACATACACACACGCGCGCCTACGTTTTAACTGCATTTATTTCTTACGGACACATACAGAATGTAGATGAGGCTTAACGGAACATGCTTGGTCACTCGGTCAGGCGTGCATTCATCCACTGAGTCACAGAATGTTTCAGTCAGTCTATTATTCTTCTTTATCCTCTCTGTGTGTGTGTGTGTGTGTGTGGTATTGTTTATAACCTTGTACCCTCACACAACTATCATCCATTTGTTTCTGTGTTATCTGGCCTGTTGTTTGAGCTCTTGCAATATAAGGAGGCGCAGACACTAGAAGACAAGCGTGTTTCTTTTTTAAAAGATGGATGTAAGAATTTAACCCCCTGTTTCAGAGGAGCGTAGTATCTCCTGTTCTCTTAACCTGTCAAAACCTTTAGTTCCCCCTGAAGTAACCATGAGGTTGTTAAAATCATTTCTGCTATATTTTCAGCCTGTATGTTCTGCATCAGCTGGTTCCAAGACTCAATATGTTTTTTAATTTTTTTTATGGCTGCACCTTTTCATCAACAGGAATTACTCTAGATGCCTTGTTCATCAATTTATACATATTCTCTGAGGAAAATAATCTGTGTAACATATGTGTTATCATTGGACACTTTTGGATCTGAGCACTAGAATTTAAAATAACCAGGCAGTGGGTCAATGTGTAGATGCCACCCAGGTCATGACGAGGTCCACCTCCCAATAGGAATTTGATTTGTCGTGACGCTATTGTCATGTGGTGCTGCCTGGAGGAGTACATAACCAGCCATTGTTTGCTGGTGATTTAGCACCATATAACGTCACTCTTGGTATCCAGCATGTTCGAGGACTTTCAGCCCGATGCTGCAGATGGAAACAGTGCGGACCGAGATAAAAATAAAGATGTTTGTGGGCTTAATAAGGAGAAAACATGTTACTGCCACTCAAACGCTGCATGGAAGGACAGACTCGCAAACATATTTTGAATGAAATAAGATTTTCTTTCTTTTTCTTTTAAGAGACATAAGGAAAATACATGACTCGTGTTACCCATCAGAGCTCCACAGGCAGTCGGAGCTGTTATCTCTGAGCAGCTAGCGGCGGCGTGCTGTGTTGAAAACAGAGGCCGTACTGTCTGAACATTGAAGAGTTCTCTCGGTATGCTGAGGGTGCCCTTCACCTGACACTCTGCAGGTGTTTGTTACTGCTCGTAAACTGAAACTAGTGAACAGTTTGGTCTTCATCTCTGCCGTCCTGACAGTGCACGTCGTCGTACTTGGTCAGAACGACAAGCAGATAGTAGCTGACGTTAAATGCATTATACTTAACTGTAAAAGTGTTCTAATTTCTCGGTTTCTTTACAGACACCGAGAGAAATGTAGATGGATGACGACCGAATATATTTTTCTGGCACCTCTGTTTGTTAGTTTGACTCATTAAGTAACAACTCATGCTTTACATGTTGTTTCTATGATCTTCAAGTGAACACCTCCAGAGTGAAAAATATAAACCACAGATCTCATCTGTGACATAATCAACACAAAATCAATAAATGGGCGACCGGCTTAACAGGCTTGTGAATTGTTTGCTGGAGCTTTTTACGAGGCCATAGGTCCCCCATTTCTCCACCTTCCACGCGAGTGTGACCAAGTGCACACGCCTTAACTGCCTCATTTGAACCACGGGGGCAGCTGGCTAGTAAAACGTCCACTTTACAGTACAACGTTCCACAGTTTAATGAATGAGCAGAACAACTGAATTCGAAGAAAAAGGATATACGAGAGTCTGTCGGGGGCTTTTTCATTTTTTTTTTGTCAGGGACCAAAACCTGCCCATTCTCATTAAAACATACAATATCTCATTTTGTGTGGAGGAATCTCTCTGGATGCTGGGTCTCTGCTCCTATAGTTTTACAAAGGCCGCAGTAGGAAACGGTGCACATTTTCCATGGAGGACATTTCGAAAAGCTGGCAGATGAACCTAATTATTAGTTTCACTTTGATCTGATGATGGTTTGTGGAAGCCTGTAGGCAAAGAGGATGCACGCATGCCAGCACAGATGTAGAGACACACACACACACACACACACACACACACACACACACACACACCCGCCGTCTCAGACTATATCAGCTGGTGTGTGGAGGGTGGGTGACCCAGATCTGCTCTCTAAACCAGCTCCCTGCATATTGCTCTGTGTGTGTGAGGATTGATATGTTCACAGATGATGCAAATATTATTTTGGTCCAATTACTTAGTTTATTAGCAAATACCTGCAAAAGTAATGACATTCCCATCAGCCTCAGTTGCACACAGTTCTTTGTGTGTTGTGCTAATTGGCCAATGTTAGCATGCTAGCATTTAGCTCAAAGCCCCACCACCACAATAGGGACTTAAGAATGCTGTCACATTTCCCGCATACAAAATTGACTTCTTGTAGTGTGGCGACAGACACATTTTGTTGTATTTGTATGATTTTACTTTGCTTTTCTATAAACAAAGATAATAAGACGTGAATGAGAGCTCCGTCCTACGTCGTCTCTTAAACTTCGGAGAGACCTAATATTTGGATACTGATCAATCTGATCAAATGCACGAAGGCAGGAACATTTGAAGATGAATGGAAAGCCGATGCGGTCCAACTACATTAGTCTTGTTGCTTGATAAATGTCCAGAATGATTATCAAAACTCTTGTTTAATTCATTTTCTGTTCATCTTACTCGTCTTGTTCAGCACTATTATCATAATGGTATGTGAGGACATGCACGCAGTTGTTCAGTTCACTAGATGTTATATGTGTGTATTAGATGTCAGAATTACTGGTGGCTGTTTCACATTGCACCACAGATGTGATGAAATCTGACACAAAGAAATCCGTCTTCAGAAGAGGGATTCGTGATAAAAGGGTGGTGTGTTAAAATTGGACTTGATACATTTTTCATTGACATACTTTTCTAATCAGTGGATATGGATAAGTATCCCCTGTGGCAGAAATACACTGCTCTGTGCTCTGCTGCAGAGGTCAAATGTTGAGCTCATGATTGAGATTGGGTCTGTGTTAAGACTCTGAGGAAGGAGCCTACAAAGTAACGGGATTGTCATGCGTGACGAACCACTTGGCAGCTTTTCTCTTCTTCTAATTCAATGTGCATCAATGTAAAACGTCAATGAATCTCACCTTATTTTTTTACCTCCTCTCATTTTCTCTGTGTAGAGAGCGTGAGGGATGCAGTGGGGAGGAAGGTGAAGCTGTCACTGAGGAGGAGAGTCAAACTGGAGATCAAAGGAGACAAGACGGAGAACAGAGTCCTGGTGAGTCAACTCCTTCTGCTTTCAAGCTACTTCTTCTTCATTCAGGGCAGTTAAATCTTTGCCCCGTCTTCTTCTCCCACGTATCGCTGCTCTTAAAATGTACAGATTTCATTTAGAAACATCAAAACCTCTCTGGTTTTCATCTCTCTCTCTCTCCTCTCTCTCTCTCTTCAACACTTGACAGACATTCATTAATTTAACCGTAGCAGTGAGCATCACTTCGCTGCATTACCACTCTGTCTTTTCTGGTTCACTTCTACTTTGATTTTGTGGTAATTTCCCACACATCAAAGGTGGAGAGATTGTGGGGAAGCGATGCTGACGTCCACCCTGAACGTCTTGTTTAGTCTGAGGACCGGTCAGCGTATTAATGTTGTCACGGGAGAATTCCATAGACAGTTTGCCAAAAGCATTCAATATCTTTCAGACCCCGCTTGGTCACATTCACTTCAAGTGTAACCAGCATCATTAGATGCAGAGAGGAAGGTTTTGTAACTGATTGCCAGAATGCTTCCAAGTATCTGGGTTGTGGGGTTATTCCTCTGTGGATTATATGCGTGCCAAAGTTTAAGAATCCTTTGCAAGACTCAAATGTGAGAGTGGAGGGAGTGTGTGCCTATATTCTCTACTCGCACAATAAGCGAGCTGTTCTTGTTTGCAGTGTACAGACAACAACTGTGACTGGATTAGTTTGATGCTCAAGAACACTTTAAAAAGTGGTGTTTTCTCAGGTAGGTTCTGGAGTCACAAGGTGCGTTATTTTCTTAAGGATTATGGATCTTTTTGTACACTGGCCGACATCAGAGATAAAGATATCCTCGGAGAGTGTAAACCAAGCTGAATCTAAAAGTGTGTGTACTATGATTGTGTGTTCAAACTGACGGAGCGATGACACCAAGGAGTCTGATTTTTGAGGCAAATTGTGGCAATCGGTAGTGAACGGTTTTAAAGCACCTTAATCGCCCGTATGAGCTGTGAGCCACTGCTGCTGCTGACTGTGTCAAACAGTGGGCCAAACTACAGTAACTGACTTCCTGTTTGTTTTCAGAACATCGGCACACACCTGTCTCTTTCGCCTCACACAGTATCTGCCTGACGTCTCTCTCTGCAGGCCTCCCCTTAAAGTCTCTCTTTTTCCTTCATGAAAAGTCATGTTAATACAATAAAAGCATCAGTTAAAGTTAAACACATTGGCCTAATACATAAGTCATTCATCAAGTCAAACCTCTGTGTCCTTGATGGCCCTCCGTGTGTCTATTGGCCAGGTGGAAATAGCAGCTCAGGCCATTAACCGCTCGCTACGGGGCAGTTCATACACCGAATGCTGAATAATTAATACCTGGTAGATCATTAAAAAAATGCTTATTGGATCTTTCTTGGCTTGAAGCGGATTAAGAGCTGAAGACGGATGAAATGGAAAAGTTTCCTCACTAAATCAGTATCTGAGCAGCGTCCATAAAGTTTCATGGTTCAATCAGAAAGCGTTTATTTTGCTGTGAATGGATCTGCACAACATTTAATATGTGGGGCTCTGGGTGGAAATGGCAGGAGTCTTTTAGTTATGCAACTCTCAGTGGAAGGAGAAGCCTTTAGTCATACAGCCAGGTGGTCTGCTTTGGGATTTGAAACTGACTGAACTATTAGCCAGACCCCATACTTTTACTTAAATATCTAGAATTAAATATGTCATTAAGGGACATTAGCAGAGACACCGAAATGATGAGCTTCACCTTCACATCGCTTGTACTCGCTGAACGATCCGTGAGCAAGCAGAGGTGCGAACATTGCACTTGTCAGTTCGTGTCAGCGCATCATTAACTGGAGACGCATTATTAACGATGGAATCTGGAGCCATCAGAGCGACGGCAGCACATGAGAGATCCACGTGAAATATCAACTTCACCATATTCTAATTTACATTACGGGAAATAAAGGGAAATACCGCTGTTTCTCATTACTTATTTTTAATGTCACCTCTGTTTAAGACATCGGGGAAACGCAAAACAACCTATATCGATGGAAGCAGCATGAGCCTCCTAAAGCTTTCTAAATAAACTTGAATTGAACACAAAACTTTTCAAAATCGAATCCCCCGTCGTCTGCTAACACAAGAAAACACAAAGAAGTTCAGTCAGGTGCTTGGCTTGAGGCTAACACTTGACGTGGTTATGACAACAATGTCATCATGTGGGAGCTGGAAACAGAGGCTATAGTGGTACACACACACACACACACACACACACACATTGCAAAGAAGTGGGAGTCAGTACTGAGAAGTGAGGAATTCCAGTGGAGTGGTTCTGGTATTTCATCCAGACGCAGAGCATGAGAATGACTCTGACTCTGGGAGTTTGTATCAACGCACTGCTTGACCGGACTGAACAAATGAACCAGTGTTTGTTGGTTTGCAGAAAAACACAGTTTGAGAGGCCCGATTGTCCAGGAAGTGGCTCAGAGTGAAAACAAACATGTGATGGACTTTTAGTCTGTGAGTGTTATCGTATCTAATGTTAGACATGGTCATGAAAGAGCAATATATTTGCTGATTCATTTGGGATCAGATGTTGTAATGTTGGCTGTAAAGTGAAACGGTCTTTAGAAGGAGCACAAGAAATGATGCAGCAAAATGTGACACAACCGTATCATCTGGTCTCTCGCAAGTCCAAATAACTTTACGGCAGAGCAAATCTAAAACGCAGGAGTATGCCTTTTTTTTTTTTTAAGTTTTGATTTATTTTCTCACATGATAACTTGCGAAATTCAGTTTTAGCTGTAGTTTATTTTATCTTGAGCTATTTTTTACTGCGATCACAGATGTAATAAAATCAGAGGTATAATAATTAAGTAATACTACATCAGATAGTTGTTTTTTGGTTTATTTAGTTGTGGCCCATTAATTAACATTAATGTAAATATGCCAGAGGCTGTTTGCTTTTTTAAATCTGAAGTCAATGAACGGATGTTACTGATAGCACCACTTTCTATTAAAGGATAATCAAGTAATTGTGTGACCATAAAGGGAAAAAAAGTGACTAATTTCATTGACTGACTAATTCCACTGCCTGCTTCCTGTTTCTGAGAGTGGAACACACGCCTGTCGTTTAATCTGTTAACCTTAGACCCTATTATTGTATTAACACAACAGAGTTGTCTGTTCAAACCACTTTTACATGATGTTAAACATTGCGTTATAGAAATAAAATATATAAAATATATAAAATATGGTAATCCTTTATTAGTCCCACAGCGGGGGAATTTGCAGGATTACAGCAGAAAAGCAGATCAAAACACATATAATATATTTATACGTATTCACACAGTGAACATTGAGCATCTCGCTGCCTGGTACATAAGTTGTACTGTAATGCATTTCCAACAAACAACAACCGATCTATCTCCCATTGTGATTTACGGTCTGGATTTTATGTTTTTCGTGGACATTTATTGAAATGAAGCTCTAGCATAAGTTCAGACAGAAAGACCACCCCTCACACCAGGCTCATAGGCCCACCTGTATGGCCCCCTCACCTGCAGCTCACATTCCATTCCTTTGTCACTGCAGCCACATACAGGAGAGAGTTGTATTTCCTCCAGGCAATGCTGCATCTATCTACAGTGTACACGACACCCATAATGAAGGGAGGAATATGGTTATTTCCTCAAATACACACAAGGCTCTCCCCCTTTTCCCGCGTAGCTTTGCGCCGTCAGAGTGCAGCACTACAGTGCCCGAGGCGTCTCTTAAGCACACTAAAGCTTGATGGATACAGTCATCTCCCTCCTTTTGAAGGCGGAGGGTTTGAAGGAGATAATATCATTAGTCTATCAAACACACCCGGGGGGAGAGGAGGGAGGGAGGGAGAGGAACATGGGCAATGAGACATTCTGTACAGGGGCAGAGGGGATGCAGCTGTGTACTGTAAAGCTCTTGCAGTGGGACTGACAGAAATCATCAGTGACGGAGTGTAAAGCTGGAAGAAATAGGGACAACTCTGCAAACATCATGTCCTTGAAAAGCTTTTGAGCACAACGTAGTATCACAATACAGTTCAAGTTCATACAGAGGAACAGGGTTGCTATCTAAAGTCATTCAGTATGATCATATATTATGAAAGCTTGACTTCAATAATGTTGTCAGACCTAGAGATCATAATGCTTTCTGTTGTCCTGCCATTACTCACGTAGCAGTGTTACTCATTCACAGATCACCCATTTAAAGCTACAACACTGGAGGGTTGGTGTGGTGTCAAAACTTCCTCTTGATCTCCTGGCGTGAATAAAGGAAAGTGTGTGCGTGTGTGTGTGTGTGTGTGTGTGTCCTAACCAGAGACTGTCACCAATAGTTAACTGCTTTAGTGCATCCCATTGTTTGCTTTGTATGTGGGAGTGGCAGGAACACAGCACAAACCTGCTCCACATCGAGCACAATTGGATCGCGAGTAGCTCCGATTTTAATATTATTTTTTACTTTACATTGAAGATGATGAAGAGCGGGTAGAGCCGATACCTGAATCCAGGAAGTCTGAGTCGCTTGTTTTGTTTCAGAATAGGTCCCACCGCCTAAACACATGTCCTCAGATCACAGCGTTTATCTGTTATATTATATTTCTACATTACACTGCAGAGGATAAGCCGTACTGCAACTGTCCCGTGTCCCACCACATTAGGGCTCTAGGTTTATTTTGTTATCACTGCTACAACACGATAAAACATAGTCCCAGTTCTAATCTTGTTAAGTCCCCCGTTAACACAAAAACTGGATGTCGCAATCGAACCAGAGAAATGGTGCATCGCAGAATCGTAATAGCTCTCTATATTTATATGAGTCTTTGTGCTGAAGTGTGTTTTCCACTTTCAAACCACAGGAAGTTAGTTTTTTCTTTAGTCCCTCCGGCTGTGTGTGTGTGTGTATCTATAGCATTTCTAGAAAACTTTTCTAGAAACTTCTACTGTTTCCCAGCTTCTCCTTACGCTGCTGGATATTTATATTTCATTGCAAATCAATTGCCGCATTTGTCCAAATGTGTGTATGTTAAGAACACTTGTATGTCTGCTCCGTCTATGTAATGTAGTCTAAAGGTGCAACATGTTTAAAGAGCCTCGCTTCCATCTGAGAACGGACCAAGGCCTAACATCTCCAACTTGTCTTTCCTGCCGTCCCTCCGTCTTGTCATTAACCTCGAGGTCTATCATTAGGGGCAGTGACCCAGTTCTGTTCTCCCTGATGATCACCTGTGATGTCCTCTCACGGGAGCCTGCACTGTCTTCTTTTTGTTGTGGTGCTAGAACCCTTTTCCTTAAAGGCTGCAGAGCAAGCGTCCTCCACATTTTAAATTCCCTTTGATAACAGACTATGGTATTTAGTCGTTGCTCTCGGCTGTTGAAGTTATAGTGTGGCTACTTCCTTAGCTGTGAATGTATTGCAACTTTGCTCTTTGAGTATTGTTCGCTGTGGTTGGTTGGTCGCTCTATATCATTTACTATGATCATAGAATGATGATGTAAGAGATAAGAATGATCAAAAAGGGAGATAAATATGTATTTGTATTAATACGATGGTTAATGATGGAACATTTAGTAATATTTATGTCGTATAACAAAGATCGTATATAAAGTTTAACACTCTATTATCTATTCTGTGCCTTCAAAGTGTCTTTATGCTTAACCTTTCTTTCCCTCTTGTCTTTTTTTTCTTTCAGTGGGTGTTTTGTATTTTGGGATTTGTGGTTAAAGCAGAGTGACAAAGACCACATATACTTTATGCATTTAAATCTCTGCTGCTTGGTTGATTGGACACAAAAGCACTTTCTTTGTCCTTTTTTAATTGAGGTTCAGCCCAAGTTCAAATATTTATAATGTTGTTTGGCACATAATCATCGTTTCTATTAAATAGTCAACTCTGCTTGAAGGTTCTGTGTGTTTCTGACCATATGCTGTGGTGACTATTAACATAATTGGGGGACATTTAGAGGTAACCAGGCAGTATATACTGTACTTCAGTGACCGTATAGTCCACTATAGTGTGGACTTTAATGATTTGTTAAATGGACCATATTATACTCCGGAAATTAAATTTACAATTGCAATTTTTACGTGATGTTTTACTTTAAAATGCGGAAGCGGGTTAAGTTTAAACAGAAAATGAATTAATAATTTGTAATAATTCAAGTTTGAAAAATTCTTTTCAGTATACTAAATAACAGAACACCAAATATACTCAAGGATAGATATGTCAGTGAGCCTGTTTGTAACCGATACCGACATCCTCACTTAACCTCAGTGTGTGGAGAGCCTAAACGGTGGAAATGTCTTTGAGTTTTCGATCTATAATCCTTGCTCGTCCCTAAAGTAGGCTGCTTATGGTCATACTGCACACGCCTATTAAGCACTTTATTGCACAGCGGCAGACATGGCAGTGACACTACAGTTGTAGAGAAACCAAAACATTTGCAGGGTTTCTCTTTCATCAATGCTCTCTTTGCCTTCCTGGAGAAAGTCAAGAGCGAATGCACAGTCATGCGTACAAAGCTCCACATCAACATGCTCTCCGCAGTGCACTCCATCGTCACGAGCTACATGGTAGGCTTGTCAAACGCATGCCTCAAATAAACCTCTTATAACTAAGATTTATGCAGGAAATTATTATAAATATAAATAAATCAATATCATTGACGAAACGCAACAAATTCAAAATAAACAGAGCACTGAAGATGCAAACCTTCCCAGTGAAAGTCCAGAATGAAAAGATTATTTCCATAGCAATGTTTTAACAACACTTGAAGAAATGTTGGGAAATGGATATTGATAATACCGTCTCTGTTGTATATTTACTTAAAATGTATGCATCATGTAACTTGTTACATAATGTGTGAGGGAGAGAGAACACTCCCAGCGTGGCCGTTCTCAGAACGAGGTTGAACATGCTCATTACGTCCTATAGTCTGCTCGCTCACTGTCACATTTTAGAGGCTGAGCATCTATCAGTTGCCTTCGCTGTTGTATTGCTCTTTTATTTTTTTAATATCAAGGCTTAGCATGTTTCCAGTCCACAACGCCCTATACAAAAGCCTCCCTGGAGAGCTATAAACCAGCCACATAGCCTATCTCCATGCAAGGACCGCCCCCAGTCATTCATCTTCATTACCTCATAGGTCAAGGTCATTGTCACTCAGACGGTCTTAAAAATATAATTGACCCCGCTTCAGGTCGTTGGCTTAATAGGTTTTGTTTTCTAATATATTACTGACTTCCAATATGTTTGGTTTCAACTGCTGGATCAAATGTGTAAAATAAGGTATTGTTACTTCATGGTGCTCTTGTTAACCTCCTTTTTATTTTGATGGCAACAATGACTGTCTAAGTTTGAGGTTTGTTGTAAATCGGGACATGTTTTCTACATGTGAACATGCTGGTCTGGCCCTGTCCCTGGTGAGTACCACTTGGTTGCTGCTGGGTATTGCAGTGCAGTGCCCTCAGTGTCTGTCTGGTCTCGTTGGATGTAATTGAATTAGGCTTTTAGGTCACAGACAACAGTCCACATTGATTGGACGATAATGATATTTGTGCACTGTCATAGTAAACAGCTACAAGAACAATCGGGCCTAATCAATGTGATGTTTTCTGTCAAAACACTCAAGCCAGAGTGATACAAATAAGAATAATGCATCTCCTCCAGAGCCTGTCATTTTGGTTGCCTGTATGAGTCATTAAACCCTTGTTTTCAATCTTGAGGATTATTCAGACTTTGAGTTTCAAACCCGATCAATACAGATCAGAGGATTGTGGAATTATGTGTATTATAATGGAAATTTTGTCTCTGATTTCGCGGACTCTGTGGCAGACGTTGGCCAGCACACGTGCAGCTATTTCTCATCAGAACTGCACGGACTTCTCAACCGGCGCTCTCATATATGTTTTTGCCGCTTGTTTGTTTTTTATGGTGTCGTCGCAGTTGATGTCGCATTACTGTTTTCGTCGTTGCCTTGTCCATACTGCTAACTGCTATGGAGGAAAAGGGTCATCACTATAGTATACAGAGCTTATCGTGAGTTCATATCCCACATAGCAGAGTCATTTGTAAAGGAAATGCCCTCCCTGTTCATTGTGTTCTGGGTCTTTGTGCTCATCGTGAGTGTGGATTTTGACAGATCAGCAAATGTTGAACTGGCTATTGATGTTTTATGACTCTGGCGCCATGAAATATACCACATTTCCTCAACACCGTTTTGCTGAAATGGGTGAAGACAGTGCCTTCCTCTTCAATTTCTTTTCAAAACCTTTAACGTTATTATTATTTTAGTGCTTTCACTGAAGCAAGATCCACTTAATTACAGGTACTTTACCCATTCTCAGGCTTTCTGTGTCTTGATTCCTCTAAAATGTGTAGCGTCCTTGAGTTCTTACAGGAAACACACTGTTAGTTTTACATAATGTCTTCTTTTGGTCATTTTTACTTTATTATACAAATCTAATCATGAGAAGATATTTTCTTCTCTGAAGGGGAGGAGAGATTATCATTCATGATCTAAACTACACTAATTGTGTTTTTATCATTAAAATCAGTGTTCAGCTCTGAGTGTGTGTGTGTGTGTGTGTGTGTGTGTGTGTGTGTGTGCATTATTAGGGCTGACTGATGTTATCTACCCGCTCCAGAGGGAAGCCATGGGTAATACCAACACAAGCCCAGAAAGAAATCCCCCTCCTACCCCCTCCTCCTCCCTCCCTGCTCTGCCTTTGTCTCAGTCATTCCTTTCTTCGTCTTCTCCTCCTCTCTCTCTCTCTCTCTCTCTCTCTCTCTCTCTCCCATACCTGTGTACGTCTCTCTCTCCTTGACAAAGCACTGTGCTTCACGTTCCACTTAGGTTTTCTTTGTTTCTGGATTTCACAAAAATAATAATGTGTCTGCCTCTGTGCTCGGTTGCTTCTCTCTGTTTTGTTTTTTTTCGTCTCACTTCTTCATCCCTGTGGTCTACAGCGATATCCTATTTACCCAGAAATCTTGGCTCACCATTACATAGCTACACACGCACACACATGCACACACACAAACCTCCTCCCCATTGTGTCTGGCTGGCATGCTGATGAATGAATGAACCCTTGTGATTTTTCCTTATCTCTAACCTAAACACACACAGGGTTCTTAGAGGACGCCCTGCAGGCGGACACTGTTAAAAGAGGTGGCCCGCCCTATCACTCCCACCCTAGTCCAGTTTCTAAAAACCCTGATAGCTATCCAGTGTTCGAGGGCGTCCTGCCAACCTGGACTATAATCCTAATCTGAACGCACAAATCCTAATCCCTCTGGCCGGCCCTTTGAACACTTGGTCAGACACATTTTGGAGGTTGACTGAAGCTTGTTAGTGAGGCACTGATTCACAAGCAGCATGCAGAGATTATGCATAGACGGTTAAATGTATTAAATTACTGTTATTGATTGTACCTAATTCAGTTAAAAAGAAGGATTTCATTTTCACTCGGAAGACAAATTATCAGCAGCTGAAGGCGAATTTTAAAGCAACCAAAGTGTTTCCATATATTTTAATCATTAAACGTACATTATATATGTCTCATTCATTATTCAAACATTGTGCATATCCGCTGACACTTTGTGTTCTGACTGAAAGCAAAACCAGCACGAGTAGCAATAAAAAAAATAATACAAAAAAGAATGGAAGTAAAGCATGAAATTTCACATAATCAGACACCACATTTATTCATGCCTCAGCTCGTTGCAGCTGTGGTCTGATGAGACCAGCCAATCGAATCGGTTCAGGAAGTACCACTGTCAGCCGCCTTTGTTCCCCGCCACGCTCATCCCCTGAGCTGTAAAACACATAACGATGAGCCGAGCAGTGATAAAAGAAGATTGATGCCTCCTCTTAATTCTTTCTGTGGCTGCTGGTGCACTCTGAGGAGGATTTGCAGCGATAAAAAAAAAAAAAATGGTTTGCTCCAAAATGGGATATTCATAATAAAATAAAAGCAGCTTGTCTATCTGGAGGCTCTCTCTAGAAAACTGTTACATTATTAAGCAGTGAGTGCTATTTGCTTTCTTGTTCCTGCCGTGTTTGGTAATGATTCTACTTTATACTTGTCATGTAAGGATGCTGCAAGAAGACCACCTCACTGTCTCGTGGCTGTTGTGTTTGGGTTTTACTGTATTGTAGAAGTGTCCAGACAACCGTACCATGTTCTTTGTCTTGTCTTTTGTCTGCAGAAAGAAGACCAGACTGTACACCGTGTTGGCAGTTCTATCGTGAACCGTGCTGTACTATGAGAAAAGTACTACATATTACACATTGTGCTGTGGTTTTGGCGCGGCGCGCGTTTTGCAGGACAAGACCTCAGCTGCACTGTCAGCAGCTTTTCTCGGCTCTCGGAATAAATGTATTGTAAAACAAATGAATTCTCCACCTGAGTTTGGAGAGGGTTAGGAAGCTTTTCAAGTTCTTTATCAGTTTTCCTTCACTAACCTCTCAGACAAGTGGTTATCTTTGGCTTCGGAGCTAATTCCCACTGCAGGCGTATGGCAGGAACACAGAAGTGTGGGCTCCCTCTGCAGCTGAGGGGATTAACAGTTTAAATGATGCTCGGGGTCGTTCTCGGGATGTTTTGACAGTTTTGAGGATCATGTGTTCGGTCCAGTTTTGAGACCGCTAGAGGTAAGAGAGAAAGTCCATCCCAAGGAGACGTCATCCAAAATGTGGCAAACCCGAACAGAGCTTAACAGCAACGCCTGCAGCAGCGTGGTGCGCTAACCAATTAATAAGCAGCCAAGTCAAACAGTACAGCATTTTAATAATAATATATTGTGGTAAAACCCAAAAAATACAGTTTGAAAACAAATAGATGTCATTTGACTTGCAAATGACACCGTATAGTATTTTTGCTGCTGTATGTTGGAGCAGCAACATCGAGAGTCTCTCTCTTCTGTTACACCATCCCAATCTGTTTGTATGTTGTGCGACAACTGTACCTCATGTAAAGAATGCATTTCTTCATGGTGAAGTCCACCTGGAATCCAATTTGAGATAAGGAAGATGGAGGGAGCAAGAATGCAGACGAAGAAAAAACAACCACTGAGCATTTCTTTCAGAATGGATTTTTCTGTGCACTGATGGTTAGATTATCCAATATTGGTCATACAAGCCACAACATATAGGCATTTAAATAGATCAGCATGACCCTTTTTTTTAAATAGCATTTGGAACATTGTGTAATCATGTAGTGTACGTATGCTTTTAGGCAATTGTTCAAAATGCAGCATTAGAGCACGAGCCAAAAAGGATGAGTACATTAAGAGATTAAGGATGGGGTGGGGGGGGAAGCAAGGATGTGCAGGGTAAGAGGAGGAGAGAAATGCACTGCATTGGATCTATGGTGAGCGGATTGATTTTAATGTATTAAAAGCTGAGATGGGGTCATCCATAGCGGCATTGGTTTTAACAGAGATGAAACTGCTTTTAAACACTTCCCTTCATTAAATATCTTCCCCTCTGAATTGATTTAAGTCTTGGCTTCTTATCAACAAAACGGCACTTAGAATCTATTAAGTCATTTCACTTTGCCCTTCAGCCGCCTCTCCGTCTCTCGCTCCGTCTCTCTGGTGTCCACTCATCTTGTCTCAATGGCTGATCTCTCTATCTTGCTCTATTTCTCTCAGTCTTCCACTGTGCTATTTGGGTCTATGATTCAACAGATGATTCAACAGTTCCTAAACAATAAATTACATTTTTTGGTCAACCAGCAGCCAAGTGATTAATCAATAGATCACCGCATGGTATAAATAACTTTTTCTATTTATTCAACCTGCAACCTTTTTTGTTTTAAAGGAATAGGTGGTCATTTTTGGGAACTCCGCATATCAGCTTTCTTGCCAAGAATTATACGAGAAGATGGATCCCAATACCATGTGTGTCTTTTAAAAAGGAACCATCTGCCTTTGTTAAAAGACACTCAATGGCTTTTGAAAAATGCACTTTTTGAAAAACTAGACTATGTAATCCCAGAAGAGTTTAATAACTTCTCAGTGATTAATTATTATATTACAGTTGTAATGTTGTGTTATTGGTATGTTAATTTTCATGCTAAACATATATAGATGAATATTCTATTTAAGAATTCTCTGATTGCAGCATTTCAGCTTTGTTGTCATTGAAAGAGCTGAGATGCTTAATAGGACACAGCCTGTGTTGGGAGATCAACCAGATCATATCCCCAAACTGACTTGAGAGAGAGAGATGGATAGATTAATATCCTATTTAAAAATTCTTCAAATGCAGCATTTCAGTTTTTGGTGTTAGTTTTCATGCTAAACATATTGTCTGTTTTTGTGTTTTAATGCAGTGGGCACATTCTTTTTAGAAACTTTAAAGTCACATTGAACTGAATTGAATCCAATTGAATTGTGAGAGAGATGGATAGATGAATATTCTATTTCAAAATTCTCGGATTGCAGCATTTCAGCTTTGTTATCGTTAAATGAGCTGAGATACTCATGTGTTAGGAGGTCAGTGTGTGTGTGTTACAGAGAGTAGTAGCAGATGCTCTCTATGGTCTTGTGGACATGCTCCAATGCTGCTGCCATCTGGTTGGCTGAGTGGAGCTGAAGCGGGTTGGTGGTCGCTGTGAGATCATTGGCTACTGGGAAGGCTCGCGGCTTTAAGTTCACTTAAGACACACACACAGAGAGAGAGAGAGAACGATAGGAGGGCAGTGACAGAGAGGAGGGGGGTCATAACCCTAGGGGGGGTGTTATGTCTTGTCCACTCACAGAGTGCAGAGGGGCAGTCATGCATTGACAGCACGAGGATCGGGGATGAAAAACTGCTTATAAAGCGCAACAAATTCATTTTGACCAGTGGTACAAGTATCCTTTAATGCATTGGTTGATTATCTAAGTATGAAATGATTCACTTCCCTCTCTGGACTGTATGGAAACAATGAAGCCCAGTTGGTACCTCCCCTCCCCTCAGAGTCAGCAGGTTATTGGCCATTACTGGTCTTGACTGCAGCTGAAGCTATTCAGTTACTGGAAACCAACTGATGTGGTGTTGTTAAGAACTAAAGGCATGACTTTATGCTGTCACACACACACAGATTGGTCCTTTTATGGCAAAACAAATGGGGAAATGTTTCCAGGGTCACACAGCCAAAGACCTTTTTTATGCCACACATTCAATTCAATGTTCTGCAGCCAAACTCTTATTCCCACAACTTCTGAGGTCATTCACACTGCAGAACTCTATCCTACATACTTACTGACCACTGTTTGATTGCTGGATGATTCTTGTTTATTAAACCGTTGAACGTTTCTATCTAACATTGGTTTTGCCAAAGTTAATGTAGAGGTCTGCTAACACAGCGCCATTGCAAAAAAAGAAGTCTGATTATGTAATAGGGAGTCAGATAATAATCAGAGGTCCAGATTTCCGGACTTTAAGCCTCGAGTATACTGTCGGTCCAAATTAACTAATGGCCAAACCTATAAAAATTAGCCCTTTGTTTGAATTTATGTAGTTATATTTGAAACTAGGCGATTCCATGGCCAGCATATCTGCACGCGCATGGTACGTAAACAAGAGCCGCTGTGCAGAAAAGAGAAAAGGGGGAATTCATCACAGTGGTGACTGGTGCTCTTTAGGAGAGGTTATCTTTGGTCACACCGTCCTGCCTGTCCGCCTCCATCACATCAAACCACACAGACCCTGCCTGTGGAGCTGAGCCACAGAGGGCTAGGACACACTGTCATCCTTTTTTCTTTTTTCACATCTTTCAAAAAGATAGTGACAGATTAAAGACTTTTCTTAATAATTTTTTCTCTCTTCACCTCCTTTTCTTCTTTCTTATACTCAAGCAGTCTGCTCACATCTCTCTTCTTATCATCACATCCATAAGGTGGTCAGTGTATGATATTGGAATTTTATTCCAGCATGCATGTCAGCGCAGAGTTAATAGAGAAGCGAAGGAGATGCCTTGCTTTGAGAGTCAAGAGGTTTCAGCTATGATGATGAAGGCACTTAGTATTTGCTTACCAACCAGGGTGTTTTAACTTGACTGGTAAAGGCAGCATTCTGTAGAGCTGGTATCATTTCAGCTAAAATAACAAAAGCCTTGGCTGGGAGTCCTGCACATGACTTGTGTAGTAGCATTTCAGAGGATCTATTTGCAGAAATAAAATATATTATGCATATCTTTGGCTTCATGACTGTATAAACTGAAACTAATAGTTATGTTTTCTGAAGCTTAACGTTAGAGAGCAGGCCCTCTTCACGGGGACGTTGCACCGCCATGTTTCTACAGCAGCCCAGAATGGACAAAAGCCATCAGAGACTTTTGTGTTTTTACTTTACCTGAAGGCCACCGTAGTTCTCCAACACGCTTAATGAAAACTGTGGTAATGGGAGCAGGATTAGTGCCAAACCGTCTAACTTCTATGGCTCCTACCAGTGTTATTATGGTCAGGATAGCCTCTGAGTGAGGCCAACGGTTTTGCACTCAGCAACTCATTCAGTTTTGGAAAGGGAGAAGTGAGCGGCGGGTATTCAGTTGCACTCTGCCACAACACTGCTAGATGCTGCCAAATCATACACACTGTGCCGTTTACACGTTTAAACAATGTGTTTAAGATGATGGCTTAACCTTTTTTTTTTTTTTTTACTGTTTGATTATTTTATGGTGCACCACGATAATCCACTTTTGTAATCCAAAATTGTTACCACAGAATTCAATAGTGTTATGATCTTGTACAACCATGAATTAAAGCGATTGCAATAGACTCACGGTGTGGGTTGCTCAATGTATACAGCACCGGAGTCCTTTTTTAAAATGATCACACATTCTCCATCACATGATCCTTATAACAGTATCACATCTCAATACACCAGAATAATGAGACCGCTCCTTTGGAGAGGAATGTCAAGTGCATTCCAGTTATGCCTCTTCAAGCCTTGACTTTTCCTTCACAGAGCAGCAACGTGTGCTCTGGTTAACAGGAGCAGTTGGTGTCCAGGCAGAAATTACACAAATAAAAAGAACCCACTGACCCACAATGGGCTCACTCAGCAGACATTTGTATGTCATGCTTGACATGTATATTCTGTAAATGTCATTGTTTGTTTATGTGTTTGTTTTCAAGTAGAGAGGAATCGTTCTCCTCGTGATCAGGTTTTTCCTTTCTTCCCACAGTGACTGAGATGTTTAAGAGTCACAAGCCATCTGAATGAGTCAACAGGATCTCTGCTCTTTGTCATTTCCTTGTTCGTGTTGGTCAGAGTGTATATTTACAGCTGCATACTCATTATTCCCTCTCTGTTCTTTCTCTCTTTCAGGCCCTGGCGTCTCACCGAGCTTACCTCTTGACGGCACGCATTCCCACCAAGGTAAGATCAGCAACTCCATGGAAATCTTTTTTTTTTCTTCTTTTCTTCCAGGAACGACAATGAAAACCAGTGTACCAAACAAAAGCAAAAATTGCAACTGCCGTTTTTTATAAATTCATCACAAATTACAATGTCAGAAAATAACAAGACACTTTTTGATTGATGCCACAGTTATTTTGAAGACGTGTCATCTCCTTATTCTGTAGGTTTCAATTGGAAACCTGTACAATTAAACAACAGTTTTTGCAATTGACAGTTTAAAGGTTAAATTCTCCTCTGAAGTTGTCTTTTACCTTAATTCTTTAAAACCCCGTTAGATTGACCTAATAAGGTGTAGTTGTCACACTAAAAACATGGCAGCATGTGTTGTATCTTCTTATTGTTTTGGAAATTTCCCCAACTCAGCACTTTTGCTATCCCTTGTTAGTTTGTGTGTATGTGCTGTGGAGTGTATTAAGTGGATTGGTTATATTGCTGGTTGACGCGCCTGTTTGTTTTTTTGTTTCTTTTTACTGTGCCTTAACAACTGTGCCGTCATGGATCCCAGATGGCAATTGTTAGCACCATTACCAGCAATGAAACATCTGTCATCATTTTTACCAGCGTCATTGTCACCTCTGCCACATGAAAAACAGCAGTGCAGTAATACAATGCAGATGTTCACTCCAACTTCCAGCAGCACCACCAGCTCAACAACTTTAACTATCTCAACTGCCAATATAAAACATCACACCAGACCTGCTAGCTTTGTAAACAGGCCCAAGGGGCTGGGATTTGCTCCAGCACCCTGCAACCCCGAGCTTGGATAAGTGGATTTAGAAATGGGCTTGTCATGCCTAGTTGTTATGGTAATGCAGATGTTAACATAAAATTGAAACTCAACTTTTAAGTGCTTAAAATTCTAAGTTTATTCTTGATCTTGGAAACCAAAGTAGGCACAACTACTTAAACCAGAAGGACTCCCCGTAGTATGCCTGGTCTCCAAACGATGTTATGCCACCTAGCCTGTTTCCACATATCTGTACTATTCAGAGCCTATTTCCTCGAGGTGCAACAAAAAGTGTGGGCCGTGTTACAAATGTAACACAAACAATAAAGTTCCTATTGTTATGCTGCGTTCACACCAAAAGCGAGAAATTCGCCCGACGCTGAGTTGCGAAAGCCAACTGACGTCGTGTCGTTGGTGAATCTAACTGGCTGCTGCTACTCTAGTAGCGCTGGAAGCGGCAGTCATCCAGACGTAGTCGGTGACATTCACCGAGCTGTGTGAGCCCACGGGTGATGTTATGAACCCAAACACTAGGGCGTGTAGATGTGCCGACGTTTGTGGGATGTCCACAACAAGTATAAAGCAGAAATAGTGGTTATTTATTCCATGGTGGATGGCGGAAATGATAACCGTTTCCACGGAGTAAAGCCACAGAGATAAGCCTTGCCCCCTGACGCGAATGACGCGAATACACCACAACTTGTCGGGCGAGTAAACTCACGTGACTCAATGCTTTTGGTGTGAACGCAGCATTACAGACAACCCCTCCCCCAGGTTTCTCCTCAACATGTCCTGCGCTCTCATTGGCTGTGTAGCTAACATAATCCCCGACATGACCAGATATTTAGCCTGATAGATATCAGGGGAGTGTCTGCGGGGAATCGTCGAGTCTGAATTGTGAGTGCTGAGCCAATGCAGGTCTGCCTCTGATCTTGGTATTTTCACTCAACTGTTTGTGAGCGGAAATTCAGGGCTAAAGTTGTCAACTAGTTAACCCCAAATGAATTGTGTCTTCAGTAGTAGTTATAATGTCACAAAACATCCCATCGTCAGACTGCTCACACAAACCAACAGGCCTGTGATTGTACGTGGAAGAAGACCGCAAACCGCAGTATCTGGACTGACGATCCCTCTGGTAGGACAGAGCAGCAGTCCACAGATCAGTCGCAAGATACAATCACATCATCTCTTATACCACTTCCTTTCAAAAAGCTGTATGCTTCCCAGTCAACAAGATGCCTCTGGGGACAGTTTAGGGGATTGATTGGTTGCATGAGAACTGATTCATTGGTTTACTTGGGCCAGAAGAGGCCATAAAGAACACTCAAGCTGACCCGGTTTCACATGACGTCATATGTTTCTAGTGTATGCAGCTGCAGGTTCAAAATCTGCTTATTTTGCTGGCTCTCCATCTGTTTTCTATTGGTGTTCTCTCTTCTGATCTGGAAGGATTTCTTAAGCACCTGCTTTCTGAAGGACTAACTCCCTTCATCTCTTCCACTGTATGTTTCAGTCCGTCTTGCCTCTCGGTTTCCACTCTTTCTTCTTCTCCTTTTGTAAACCTCTTTACATCGCTCTATTGTACTTTGTTTCCCGACTTTGGATTTTACTCCTGTTGCTCAACTTCCACTTGTTTTTAATGAAGACACGACATCTAGATGAAACTGTCCAGAGAAGTGATGGAACTTTCCGGAGGTGCATCTTATTGAATTTGATTTTGTGGAAGCAAGAGGCTCTTTTAGTTTTTCATTTTAATTTGAAACATTAGGTGATGCAGCTTGAACACACATGAAGCAGACGCCCTCCTCCGCCGGCTTTCAGAGAAACCTTGTTCGTTGGCTCTGCTCAGCCAGATTACAGCCACAGATCACCTCTACTCTCCTATCTTTTTCTCCCTTTCAGCCATTCGTTCAGCTTTCTCTCACTCGTCGTCTTTCTTTTCCAACAATCCAGATTACCTCCTCCTCTCTTCATCCCTGTCTCTCTCCGTGGCTTTCCCATCTGGTTTTCTTCCCCCACTCACCACTGTGCCAAAGGTCAGCAGGGATAAACGACAATGTCTTAAATATAATTGAATCGTAATAGATTTAATCTGTAAATATGTACTCAATGTTTGAGTTTCAATGAACCCTCTGCAACTAAGGATAATTAGCTATTCATATTTTAGTATTTTTTAGGATCACATTTAAATAATCACAAAAGCATGTTTTCAGCATCCATACTTAAAGATATATAGTTTACAAAGGTATATTAAATATATAGTTTACAAAGGTATATTAAAAAACTTAATCAACTAACTAAATAATTGCTGATTAGTCAAATCCAAGTTTAATATTGTCTGAATAAGAAGAAATGTGTGACAGCCCAATATATTGAACACGAAGGACTTGAGGATCTTTGTTCTTACTGCGTACTGTCTTTTTTGAAAGATGAAGCATGCCAACATCCATACAAAGCTGTTTAACGCTATCTCTCCTTGTATTGATTTTTTTTTTTAATGGGAAATCTATATTACAGTAGAGGTGAGTCAAATGCAAATGAAGATTAGCCTCTGCTCAATGTTCCAGCACATGGGCTAATGACTGTATAAATCATCCGTAGAGTCAGTTTTCTAGTTTACTGTTATTTGTTGAATCAAAGCTGAGACAGTGTTGGGTGTTGATTTGTGCTCCTGGCCACCTGAACGTATTGTAGACGTTTGATCTATCATATGTCAGATGCATCTCCGTCTGGAATCCCAAAACACACAAGAGAACAATTAGTAGGAGGAGCTTTCCGCAGCAATCCTCTTCTGAGCCCACAGCTTTAATATTCACGTAAATAAATTGCTGTAGCAGTAAACCCTCAGTTAAACACATTACTGTGGATCGCTCCTCTCTCGGTAGTAGTTGAAATCCCCCTGTAGCTCTCTCATGCACATCTCAGTGGTTTTTTTTTATGTCTGTGCCTCCGATTGGCTCCTTTTGAGGAGCTGCAGGGCCTTACAGTCTGTCAGTGTCTCATCCCAAATATGCACACGTGCTCTCTCTCTCTCACAAACACACACACACACACACACACACACACACACACACACACACACACACAAAAGATCACAGTGAGCATTAACAGCATCTCACTTACAAACGCATGTTTATAAATCCCAACATCTACTGTTTACTTGTGTTGCTCAATGTAACAGCATCCTAATGGTCACCATCTCTAATCTTAAAACCATTCTCTGCACACCAAACCAACCTCAGCATGAATACATTAAAAGTTGAGTTTTCCATAAAAAATACAACAAAAGTGGAGAGTGGGTAAAGTGACAGACGGACACTGAACAATTGAGTGAACGGCATTTGGTTCCTCCCTGCACCTCCCAGCATGAGGTCTTGCCTTTGGCTAAAACTCATATTTATCCATGCGCTCACTTTTCATTGGCTGGCTCTCAGTTTACTTTTGCCATTAGGCCATTCACTGGCTGATTCAATGGAACGCGGTTTACTGCATATTGAAACATCCAACAAATAGTTTGCAATATACAAATCAAAACAATATATACTGCTGTGCTACTTGTGCTTGTATACTGTAGTACTGTACCAGTCTGTATGCTAGACCTAAGTGTTTGCACATTACATAAATGGGCGAGTGTAATAAGACACAAGTAATAAACCGTAATATATTGTGTAGCCTCCTAAATTTTCTAAATGACAAATTGTCATGCACTACCAATTTCTAATTTTATTGAGATTAAGGTACATGGTAAAGGTGCTCAGTTACAGTAGCACAGCTACAGAAGAGTCAGCAACATTATTATGTCAGTTATACAGTTGCATTGACCTAAAGTTGGCTTATGGTCAAACCACATAAAGTAAGACTAAAACAGGTAATGCCTTTTGAACCATCAGCCCACACAATTTAATTATGGGATGGAAATGATGGCGTATGTGTGCATTTTTATATTGTACCAACAATTGTGGTACTTGTGGAATTCTTAACCACAAGAAATAAACTCACACACACACACACACACACACACTGCATACTGTAGTCAGACAGTAGACAGTCTGTGAGAAGACAGACAGTCTGCTTATCCGCTCCCTCCTCTCATCTCTGAGCCAAGCCTCAGGAACACCGAGCCCACCTGGAATAGTCTGGCCTCGCTCCCTGGCCTGCCTTCAGGAACTGTACGATAGGTCTGTGTTTGACAAAAAGAAAGAGAGGTGGAGTGGGAGTGCATGAAAACTGTGACCTCTGTGTACAGTCGTAGGCATTTGTATTCACTGGTTCCACCCTCTCACATTAAAGGAGATCTTTCCCTGTCATTTTTAGGTATGGAAAGGCCGACTGCTGCTTTTCTCTGTCTCGAAATTCTCTCTTGAAAAAGATCTAAACAATTCAGATGGCTGTCTTTAGCCTGTCTTGTCTTGAAAAGTATTTTTGGAGGGGAATATAAAAAATGTTCTTACTCTCAATTCAGAAAACACTGTAAAGAGAAACAAATAATTATATGGTATCTAATCTGTGTAAAACTGCCAGTAATTCTGAAAAAATGGTTTCTTGCAAATTAAAAAGGAAATAGTGGTTGTGTTTTAAATGAATTCAGCTGTTAGAGATGAAATACTAAATATAAGAGCTGATTTTAGTTCAACAGTTAAAGGACTGGATCTCATTGCCCAATCTTAGTTTTCATTTAAACCTCCAAAAGTGTCTAATGTTGTTGCTCAGGAACAAAAAGAAAGAATAAAAAATAAATGGCTGCATCCCTACCTATTCATTATGGAGCAGACATATTTTTACACAACATTCCTGAGACAGACAGTCACTGTACTAGACTGTTGTTGTTGTTATTATTAAACACAGTTTCTCTCACAGATACAGTATACATTAGCATCCTCTCGCACAAGCACACATAAGAAGTGGACGTAGTCATTGTGATGTCAGTCACTGGTTTGTGGACTGCCATTATGAAGCCTTGAGTTTGGCATTTTGCCCGTCGCCATCTTTCTTTTTTGCAACCAGAAGTAACACGAAACGGTGAAGCTGAGTACAACCGAATGCTTAATAAGACATGTTTAGGCTACCAAAAAGGTTCCACTTTTTGTAAGTGAGAGTTTAGATTGTTTGAGTGGAATATTAGAATAAACCAGGTCCTCTAACCTGTGGAAAAAGGTTACAATTAACTTTCATTAACGGAAACCATACTGATGCTGGGGTAACAATGTGACAATCTTTACTATAGTAATACATCAAGTGAAGTCCTTTACTCACAAAAATGGACTTTCAGTGATATCACCTGCTGATTTAATAGTGCACCCATTTTCCTGAGCATCGTTAGAAGTATAGCCTATTGTTAAAGCAGTGCAGAAAGAGTATTATAATATATTTGCTGTAATAAAAAGTTAGATAAGCCTCGACTATCTCTCGTCTGTCCTTTTAGGATGTTAAGAGGCCATACCTATGCCTTACACAGTATAAGTATTTTAATGGTGATTTCTGTGCTCTGTTTTAGGTGGAACATTCCTTAAATTATCTGGAGATCCAGGGGATTGCTTGTAACAAGCCGACACAGGTAAAGAACCTATCACCAAAACTGTGTCCAGCACACTCTTGACAGCATTAAAGTAGCAGCTCGACATTTTGGAAAATACACTCGCTTGCTTTCTTGGTGAGTTTGATGAAAAGATTGATACCACTTATGTGTCTCTGTGTTATGGAGCCGGGAGGAAACGTAGCTTAGCATAAAGACTGGAAGCGGAGGGAAATTACTAGCCTTGCATCCTCTAAAGTCCCGCTCTCTCTACAGCATGCAACTCTGCATTCAAGCACAAATTATTATCTTTAAATTAATGCACATTTTATTCATCCCTCCTTTCTGGGAAAGGTCAAAGGTCAGAGTAATCTACAGTGAAGGGAACCTGGAGAAGCTTAGACTTAAGTCTTGCTCAGGGACACATGAGCAGGATAGCTGTTTATTTTTATTTATATATATATGAGAGAGAGAAATTATGCTTCCCCATGGAAAAGATTCCGTTTGGCTTTTTGACCAGTGCTGTCTGTCAGCAGGATCTACCAAGAAAATATAATAATCCGTCACTAGCCACACCATTCCTCCCTCCCACTCATCTCAAGAGATGTCAGTTCTCTTAATATCTTGACTGACGGTCTCCCACGTTTTACAAGTCTCAGCAAGGATTATGTTAATTGTGGCCTAAAGAGGAAGCGTGTATTGCCTCACATCACCATTTGCATAATTGCAGTGAGCACTGAAGTGGTTAGCCAGTCTTAAATAAGTCATTAAATCTTTATTTTAACTGAAGACAAAGATGTGGGATGTAGATGGATGTGTTAGTTTCATTCTCGTGAATTATTTCCGTGCTGGGTAGATTCAGTGGAGTAGACGGTCAGAAAAGTGGTATATGAAAGCAATAATGCACATAATGCATTCATGTTGAGTTCTTATTTGGTAGATGTTATTTAGACTCAGTGGATGGAATAAAGACAGAAAGATAGATGATTAACTAATCTGAAAAGTAGAACTGTGGTTGAAGCAGGTTTAGGTGAAACCATGCATGCATGCTTCTGTGCGTTACTTATTTATGATGTGTCTTTTTTAGCTGTTCATCGAGTATGAGCGTGGCTCCTTTTCTCTGAAGCTGCTCTCTACAGAGGAGGTCAACGAGGTGGTCGCTCACATAGGAAACTGTCTGCTCAGGATATGTCCCGGTCTGCAGCCTAGGTGAGTCACACCGGCATGCGTGTTTGATTGTGTGCAACATAACCATTTATTTGGTTGTGTTTCAGTCATGTCAAGAATGTTTTTTATAAAGTCCACATAAAGATGTATTTCATTCATATGACAGTATTTCTGTCATAAAACTCTGCGTGGGTGCTCTAAAAAAGAACTAAAAATGTTTCTAACACAGAGAATTTAAATAGGTGCAACAATCAGATCTCTGGAAGGAGCTTTGGTTGAGTCACAGCTACAGCATACTGTCCCAAAAAACATGCATCTAATATTTCATCTCATAATGAGGATGTAAATGGCATTTAAAATGTTTTGTTGAGGAAGCATTAATAAAAATGCAGAAATGATCGCTGATGTGAAATCATGAACTTGTATAACCTCGTCTTGCAAACAGGACAACGTGTTTGACTAGACAGAGAGGCGGATGTCTTTATGCTTGAGCTGCAGTCGATTTAATGCTGAATTGATTTTGTTTTTGTTCTTTTACATTCTACATTTAATGTGTGGTTTATTTGAAAGTATTTAATATTGGAGCACTCGGCAGCTCTCAGCAACTTTACTGCTTTCAAAATGACCACTGACGAGTAAGGCAGTAAGAAAGTAGCCCGCAGCTGCTTGTTTTAGAAGCTTTTAGAAGAAGATTATAGGCTTTTGAACATTTCAGCAGATACAATATTTGGGAAATGTAGAAATGGGAAGACTAAATTATGCTTAAATCTATCTTCTCTTTTCAGTAACGTGATAAAGAAGCTCTGCATGGAGCCCCCAGACAGGCTGATCTCTCTGCAGACTCTGTGGGAGAACAACAAGCCTGCTGAGCCTGGACCTTGTGGTAAGAATCTGTGACTCTACAGTAAATAATGTGCGCTACCTCATCCCTTTGCTAAAATTATGTTTGGTGTATGTGTGTGTATATTCGGGGGCTACAGTCATTTATTCAGTGAGTTTACATCAATCGTACAGTGGTTTCACATGGTGGATTCAATCAATTGTCATTTGTGATGATATTGTTTTCAATGCAATGCATGTTTGCCTAATCTGCATCTCACAGCTCTATTGGTAAGATGCAAAAGCCAAAGTTGTACATGTTTTTGTTGTGTTCTCTCTCTCCCTTTCTGCACAGGTGGGTTTTCTCAGATGTACAGATGCGTCTGTGACTGGTTGGGGCTGCCTTACAAAGAAGAGGTGCAATGGGTCAGTATTGTTTGCATTCCTTTGTGCAGAGGCACAGCATCAACAGATCCTGGTTGAACTGTGCGTCAGTACTGTTGGCTGGCTGACATGAAACTGAATAAAGCCCTTTGATGAATAGGGTAGCCACAACAGTGTGAATACAGTACCAGTCTCCTTTCCTATCTTTATATTTCTCAAAATCTATTTGATGGTCTTGCTCTTCCTTTTCCAAAATGAAGTGAATCTGCTTGTTTTCTATGTGTTTTTATATGTCTCATCAAGGAATTACTAGCAGATGTTTTTATGCTAACAGCCATGTCTGTTAACACTCACTTTGGTTAATTGTTTCCCTTGCAGGATGTGGACACCATCTATTTGACACAAGACACCAGAGAACTCAACCTGCAGGATTTCAGCCATCTGGAGAACAGGTAAGTGTTTTACAAAGAAAAGCACATTAAAACATGTATATCAAATGTTAAAATAGCACATCATATGAAAAGCAATGCACACAGATGAGGCCATGTGTTGGGATAAGAGAAACGCTAAACTAAAGGTTAAGAGAGCTATTGCAGGTGTGACATGATTTTATTTTCAAGTAAAAAATGTGCTGAAGTTGACACTAAATTAAGGTTGCACTGATTAAGAACTATATATAGTTGCAGCTGTGACCTTTCCTTTCCTCCTCAGGGATCTGGTGGCAATAATAGCAGTGCTGGAGTTTAACCAGTGGTTCACCAAGCTCTCCACTAAGGACTACAAACTGGTTAGTGACCACTTTTCTAATAAATCCTCCTTGTCTGTTCAGTAATCATGTCTGTTCAGTTTTTACATCACAGTACATTATCACAGTGTTAGTCTGCTGCCACAATATGGCAAACATAATCCAGACATAATCCCATCTCAGAGTTAAATAGTGAGGAGTATCACTACTTCAGATAAACGGATAGATGAGTCCCTCCCTGTGTACCTGCTTGTCAGTTTGTTCTCTCTTCCTCTCACGTTTGTAAAGGTCCTACTTCCCACTTCCTTACTACACTTATTTTTCCCAATACAGTAAAACAAATGGGGTGAGAACCACTGTTCGTCCATCTGTAAAATACTGAGATATGGCATTTGACAGATGGACAGACAGTAATAAGCTGAACTGATTTCAGCTAAATTTGGAGAATCACTGTGTAAATAAGAGAAAAAGAGTCCACAGACATGCGGGAGGCTCTGTGAGGCTGCACTTAGACACAGCGGTGGTTTGAGCTAAACGCTGACGTCATCATGTTACAGGCTCACAATGATGAAGCTAAATGCTCGTGTTTAGCAGGTATTGTTTACTGCTCAGTGCCAACCATGTCTACTCTTAGTTTGGCTCTAATTAGCACTAAAGTAGAGCTGAGGCTGTTGGGCTTTCAGTACTTTTGCTGGTATTTATTAAACCAAAGCACTGAACAAATTAAAGTTTTGAGCCTGGAGTGGTGGACTGGGGTGGACTGACTGACTGACAGACCGACCGACCAACCAGAAGACTCACATTGGTCACAGTTCAATGAGAGGATTACTGTATAACACAAGAATTGGCATACTATACTCCCAATTCTGCTGAATAGCGGAAGTTTGAATTTGATCTTTTCTTATGGTCGGTAACAACTAGCCTGTAGTTAAAGGTAAACAGTTCTAAATAAAGTACTACATCTCTCACTACCTTTGCCTCACTATTTACCTGTATGTATCTCCCTGCACAGAACATCCCCCTTTGTTTCCTACAGGCTCTCCTCCTGTCTGTTGACTAAGGATCAGTCCAATGTTCTTGTGTGATAAGACTCTTAATCCTAACCAGACAAAGGGGCTCAATGTCTCAGGCTGCTGCCCCCCTGCAGCACTCCATTGCAAACTCCCCATCTCAAGGCTTCGCTCGGTCTTACCAATTACCACACGCAGCTTCCTCAGTCCAAACAATTATCTCACGCCTTCGTCACAGACTATTCCTTTTGTATTGCATTTTAAAATCCTGCCTCTTGCTGTGCCATATGCATATTTAGGCTCAAATACTCACACAGGCACATGTGCACAAACGTGTGCCCTTTCTGTCCCAGATTTGTGTGTATTATAATGGACCCTCAGGCTTCTTTGCTGGGAAGGTTTCGGCACATGTTTATTCAAATGATTCAGAGTGTTTTTTTTTGGTGATGTTAGCCATAGATGCCACTCTTATACAAAGAGGCAGATTTTGTGTGCATATTTGGTTGCTGTTGCAATGCAACAGAAACTCCTTTGGGTGTTTTTAAGGACACTTCAGTCTTATTTTCCTGTTCTATTATGTGTGTGTGTGTGTTTATATGGTGATAATAGAAAATCCAGGGTTGCATGGATGTGCTCTGGAGCGTGATTTTGAGTTGTTTTGATCCTGTGCCAATGGAAACAGTAACTTGGAAAGAAGAAAAAGAAGGAAACAGAGTGAAAGAGACTAAGTGCCGACAGCAAACAGTGCAGTGAGACAGAAACATAAGGCCAGCAGAGAGGTCAGTGGACAGAATGAATGGGTGAGATGCTAGATGAATAAGGAAATGAGTCAACGGTATCAGGAAAGAGAGATCAGATCAGAAAAATGAAGAGGAACTAGACATTTCCAGCTGGGGAAACTCGTCGCAAAATCAGTTGGCATGTAAAAGTTCAACTCGAGGGCAACACTACGCCTGAACAAGTGTATTTGTATAACTGTGTGCAGTTGTATAGATACAAATCTAAAATAGAAATGCCATAAAGCAGCAAGAAAAAGAAAAAGTAGGGAGGTGTGAAATAATATATATGCACAATTCTCAGGCTTAAATTACAGCCTAACCGTCTCAGCCAAATAGATAAGGAATCTCCCAGTCTGAATAATATAACACATACACACACACACACACACACACACACACACACACACTCTCACACACAAACGCAGCCGGCTATCTCAGCGAGGGATTATGCTGCTCATCCTCAGTTCAATCAAGCTGTTTGTCTTGCGGTCTAATCAAGATGAGCCAAAAATGAGAAAGGAGGAGGAGAAAAGGAGAGGACAGCAGGGATAAGAGGACTTGCGTCCTGATTACTTCCTGGTCGCACAGTATGTGTTGTATTTCAGTGGACTGAGGGTCAGAACAGCTCAGCATCACAAGGCTCTTGTTTAATGGGTGTTAAATGTGTGCTGTCCCCAACATATGTGTGTTCCCTATCTATCTGCTACTCCAGGACTGACTCCTCGCCTTTCCTTTTACTCCATTTCATCCCTCACTACCCTCATACCTCTTTTATCTGTATTATGTGTCATCTCTCGCTGCCCTCCATCATTCTTATTCCTTTTCTGTAATACTCACAGTTTCAGAGAGTAAAAATGTGAACAACAGTCCCTTTCTTCTATCTCTCTCTCGCTCTCTCGTCTCTCTACCACTCTCTCCTTTTCTCCTTTCTCTCCCCCTCACTGTAGATAACAGTGCTGGACAATGTCGGCAGTGTTTAGGCCACACTGAGGCTGCTGGCTGGGAGAAACAGGCCCTTATAGCTTAAATGCCGATTACCAAGAATAAAAACCAAACAATGGTCCAGTGAAGTGTTCATGACAAAACAAATGTTGTGTTATGAATCGGTGCATACAATTAGTGTGGAATAATCAGAACGACTGCAGTTACTGCAGGGTGTGTGTTTGTCTACATGTTTGAGTGTGACGCAGCACACTGCGAACTGGGTCAGTGAACATCTAGGTAGGGCACGGAAGTCCAACTGTTGAATTTTTCATTTTGTCTAAATATAAGTGCCTTTGCTCCCCACGATTCTCTATCCTACAGTGTTGAGAGCACAGAAGTGAGACAACTTTTTCTCCCTCTGAAGTCCGCTGTCCCTCGTCTCTCCTTGTCGCGCATGAATGGTCTTTAACCAAAGAGACCGTGTTCACTCGCATGCTGGGGGGTTTCTAACGGTCTGCAGTGCAGCTTTAATTAGCATTCATGAACATATTCCAAGAGTTTTTCACAAGAACCCTTGAGTGAATCATGTTCCCCAAAAGTACATTTCTTTGTTATTCCTATGACCTTGACTGTTTCAATCCAAGCTTTGCTGTTCTAGATAAAAGCGCATTTTAGGCCTTGAAGCTAGTTTAGTTAATTTGTATATTTTTGTGCTTTTGTTTAAAAGCTCAGATAAACTGCACTGCTGTGAGCGTGAGACTCACAATATGTAACATTGTATCTCCATCTTTGCATATCACCCTTACTATCCACTCTTTGGTCAAGCACACAACACAAAAGCTAAAGCAAATTTAGAGGTGTTCTTTGTCTTAAATTATACCAGCTGCAAAATCATCAATAACTAATGTTTGTTTTGTTTGTTCTGACATCTGTTGTGTACACCTACGTGTGTGTGTCTTCAGTCTGCAGACGTGTGTGAGCAGATCCTTCGGGTAGTGTCTCGTTCCAGTCGACTGGAAGAGCTGGTTCTCGACAACGCAGGACTCAAAACGTGAGATAATGCAAACAACTAAAAGGGCAGCCCTCCAATATTCTACGTTACATGTAAAGGTCAATGAACTCATAATTACTGAGTACTGCTGGCAGAGCTTTGTCAAGTGTGATAAAGTTTCTCCAGTGCAATCACTTGGAGATGATACACTTTTAGCAGAAAGACGGTGTTACCAATTGCTGGTGTGGAGAAATGTTGGCGTTTCCCCAGACAGAAAGGGTCCAATCAAAGACACTGCCTTGCATTATGGGAAATGTACGATCCATAGAAATAGAAAAGGAGTTGAAGGGGTATTCCCATTCAAATCAATGTAGCAGGAGGGTAGGAGAGGCAACGTATAAACTATACAGACTTACTGTGTTCTGCTGTAGCGACAGACAGTAAAATAAACCCTTTTCAAACAATTTTAAACAAAAGTCCCCCTACTTCATGGAAATGCAATACTAAATCACATGTTTCTAAAATATAAACTTTCTTTTGGCAAATTTTTTTTATTTAGTACGTCTGCTACAAAAATAAACGTCATATAGCATTACATGTAGAAAACAGAAATTCAGATTTTGTGAATGTGACATTGATTGACTTATCATCATAGGTATTACTTATAACCTATTTTAGTCTCCCAGTGAGCCATGATGGTTTGGGCCAACATGCACAACACCAGTACACTCTAGCAGCCACTATTCATTGTTTTATTTTCTACTGTGACATGTCAATATGTGTTCTGTGAAAAAGGCCTATTTGCTTCTATTCTGATCTGCTGTTCTGCTATGGCCAGAAAATTCTATTTATGTTGCAAAACACTACATTGGTCATACGCGCATAACGGTGACACTCTTTCTTTCACACAATAGGGATTTTGCCCAGAAGCTAGCTGCTGCCCTGGCCCACAACCCCAGCTCAGGACTCACCACCATTAATCTTGCCAATAACCCACTGGAGGACAGAGGTATGTTGATGTTACATTCACTGGTTCCAGAACAGTGAGAGCAACAAGTTTAATAGTTCATCTCCTATATCCTAATGAATTAAAGACACATTCCACCAAATGTACGATAGTTTAGTTTCTGTATATATATATATATATATATATATATATATATATAATCAATCTGTTGTCTGTTCATCAGTCACTATGAGGAGAATCATTGTCCTTTTCTGTTTCCCCTCTGCAGGTATCTCCTCCCTGGGTGCTCAGTTTGCCCGACTTCGTAAGGGGCTCAAGCATTTAAACTTCTCTAAAACCTCACTTTCACCCAAAGGTATGTGCTGTCCTTTGAATACAGTTTCTAATGCATGTGAATGACAAATGAAAACATATGCAATTTTTCAAAAGAGTTGGTTGGAATGATTCAATTACAAAAAATATTACTAATATTGTGTTTGAGTTTTTTTATTTACGTGCACCCTTTTCATCAGGTGCAATCCACACCTTCCACTAATCTAATCACATCTACCGTTATTATGCTAATGACACTTAATTATTGCACTATTGACACTGAGTGAGAGAAGAAAAAAAAGATGTTTTTCTCGTGTTTGGAATGTGTGAGGGTGCAAAAGAGACAATCTGTTAACAGTATTTATGTTTTTTTCATTTGCATAAATACCACTTAGTAGAACACTTTCCTTCAATCAGAAGAGCCGTAACTTCTTGGCAGGATGGAAAAAAAACCTTCTGCACTAATGGCCTTTTTATGAAATTCTATGAAGAAGCTGATTGCTTTCTGGAAAAAAAAAAGCTGTGAATTTGTTGTCATTGTTGTTCAAGATTAAATGTAGCCGCCATCAACGACCACCAAGATAACATTTCTTCTTGGTTCTCACCCACAGTAAATGCATCGGGCACCGTCTTTAGGGACCCTCTGTAAACATGCTCTGCTCTCAGGCAATCAATAAAGAGCTATCATATTTCAGTGTGTGGGGTCAGTGAGAGGGCTGCCCTGCCTACACTGAGCCCTGCTCGTCTAGCTCAAGGCCCAATCTATAATCCAAAAACCCCAAATGCTTCGAGCAAAAGTAATGGATTGAGGACATTTTCATCTTTTTTAGCAGATTTTGACGAAGCTGAAGTAGATCCATCATTTGATCTTTTGAATTTTATTTACAGTTAAATGTAACATGAAAATGTTGAAATGTTTGCATCCATTGCAGAAATCTTGAATATTAGAAAGCTTCACTTGTCATCTTATCATTATGTATTTTTCAGTTTTTTCATCTGTCCATGCAATCGAAATCCATGCATGCTGAGACATCCAGACAAGGTCTGGCTCTCACGTTGTAAACATTTTGATGACAGCAGCACTTGTTGGAGTCATGCCTTAAATCAATTTATTTTAATATATCTCCTTATGACATGAAAAATTAGAAACGCCTCCTCCTTAACATAGACTCGCACTGACAAAGGCGTAGCATTACATGTACACCACCGTGAGAAGGCATCCTCTTTTCCCTTTCCATGCTGTCACTCTACATTCTGATCCCGTTCTTTCCTGTCTTCGCCCACTGATATTTCCTTCATGTGCTGTCAAAACAGGAGGCTCGAGGGTTGTGATAATGCTGACTGTGTGTGTGTGTGTGCGTTGCAGGGGTGAACAGCCTTTGTCAGTCACTGAGTGCCAACCCGTCCATCCCCAGCAGCCTGGTCCATCTGGACCTCTCAGGGAATGTCCTCCGAGACGACATGCAGGTACAGACACGCTGGTTCTAATCCACGTTAACGCTAGTAGCAATAACACTCAATTGATTGAAACAGTTCAGATATGTGGAGGCGTTTTCAGAATATCATAAATGAGTTAGCATGTCACTCTGTAGGAGAGCATCAACTTGGGTAATTCTAAATCTGTCCAGAGCACATATACAAAGGATGGGAGAGAAACCCGCTATTGTGGGGTTACAAATCAGAATCTAGTCTCATTGATACAATCTTACCAATCCCATGGGACATACTGCATTTATGGCTATACAACAAATCATGCTACATACAGACACAGAGGTTAGTATTATCTGCTGCCTAAAATACTGCAGTGACTGAAGCTAAGATTGTTTTGAAGGAATAGTTGGCATTTTGGGAAAAACACTTAGCCTAATCCCTTTTTTTGCCAAAGAGTTTCATGAGAAGACTGATTCCACTCTCATGTCTGCACATTATGAATCTGACACCAGCACCTGGTTAGCGTAGCTTAGCACACGGACTGGAAACAGCTCGCTCTAAAGTATACAAATCAACCAGGAAGTCCCGCGCTTGGCCAAGAACTCCGACACAATTTTTAACAAGAGCAGGAAAGAGATATGGACAGTCAAAAGTAGCAGAATAACAGAGAAAACATGAAAGAAAAACGACACTTAAATCTGCTAATATAAAGTATTAACCAGAAGAGTGGCCACATTCCTGTGTTGATGAGGCATTGTCTTCTTCTTTGAAACAATGTCTGTCGTGTTTTGCTTTATATTCAGCATTTTTACCACTTCCTGGGTCAACCCAACAGCCTGGCAACCCTTGACCTCTCCAACACTGACTGCTCATTGGACCAGGTGAGTTACGAGGCACACTAAAATGATATCATGCCTATTAGAAGAGAATTTGGTAAAAAAAAAAAAATATATATATATACGATAATGCAGTATATTGTTTTATCAAAACAAGCCCACCAGCATAAGAGCATAATTACTTTCTGTGTACAAACAACGTGCACACCTGTCCCTCATTATGCCGTATTGTAAAATTAAGTATCCATTTAATATCGGTGTTGCAGGGAATCTATTTGTATACACCCACTCAAACTGTGTTGCCATCCATTGCCTGTGAAGTGATCTGAATACCATGTGTGATGTATTGATGTAGGTCTGAGAACCAAATACAGCTTATTGATTAGTCTGAGATGTAGCCAGCTGTCAGCCTGTCACTGAACATATTGACTAGCTCCTAAATCATATTCTGTCTCTCTCCCGTACACAAACAGCCAGATATAGATACACATAACACTGGCAAATGCTTTCTTCACTTTTTACAAATAAAGCATAACGCATCAAACTACATCTGAGACTTCATACAGTTCATATGTTATGGTAATACATTCAGTGTGTGTTTCAGGTTTGCTCAGCTCTGCTGCGAGGCTCCGTCGAACACCTCTCTGTTCTTAATGTGTCAAAGAGCGTCTTCCCTCACAGGTAAAAACACACTCGCGTTGGACTAAATGAATTTGATGCTGTAGCTTGTCTCTTAACACGTTTGATGATCAAGAGTGAATTTGCAAGATTTCCAAAATACCATCACAGCTGAGATGAATTTCCAAGTTACCCATAACTACCTCTTGCAACTTTTTGTCAAATCAGGGTTTAAATGTGTTGAGTTGTATCTCCTGTAAGTATTCATCCACTATTTGCTCACTAGATATTCCCATAACACCAGTGAAGCTTCTCTGTAGAGATAGTACATGTACATATTGTGTGTCTACTTCAAAGTGACTTTTTGCCCTAATAGGCTAAGTTGACTTGTAACAGCAGTTCCTTTTACCAAAGCTTTCGTCTGTATGTTGGTGTGACACCTGCTGGTGACAAAGTAGATAAATGGACAGAGAATGTCCTCCAAACAGATGCCTCAGTTTCAAGTCCTGTATCAGCCAGCATATCACTGAATCTCCACCGGCTGCTCTACAAATGACCTCTGACCTCTCCATCGGAGGGTGGTGTGAATATAATCACCCTAGTAATAAATTAAGTATCACATTAAACTGAAACCATGTGGTTTATGAGAGCTGCACTCCCATATTAATACGTTATATTAAGTGCATAAAGTTAGGAACACAACAGCACTACAAAGGGTAACCACCAAAGTGCAGAACATTAAATAAAGGGCTCTTCTCCAGCTATCTCCCTTTCTATTCTGTCCATCTCACACGTGCGTGTGCGTGTGCGTGTGTGTGTGTGTGTGCCAGATGGGTGGTGGGTGGAGTTTTCTTCCAATTATTATCTCTCTTTCCAGTGTGCCTCTAAGGAGTTGAGGACTTCATCAAGGGAGCAGAGGATGGGGCGGGGGGGTGAGGAGTAGAGAACAGAATAGTAGAGGTGGAAAGAAGGGTATGCAGACACAGTGGCAGAAGTGGGGACAGGTTTTAAAGTACATTCTCTTTTGTGAAAATCCTCTCTGAGGACTTTGTTTTGTTGAGTTTAAAAAGTTTCTTAAACAGCAGATAAAAACTCAAATGTGTCACAGGCTTTTAGGACACGGTAAGAGTAATAAAAACGTATTGTTTGCCTGAATCTCAGGTCATCATCGAGCCTTTCTGGTGTTGGATCAAAAGGCTTAAAATGGTCTGAAAGGTCGTTAACATGTTGTCATTTAAGTCATTGGGGAATCTCTCCTTGCGTTATCTTATTTCCTGCTTTTGTTTCTGTAGGAAAGGGCAAAGAGGTGCCTCCATCCTTTAAGCACTTCTTCAGCAGCGTCATGTCTCTGAGCTCCATCAACGTGTCAGGAACCAAGCTGCCACCAGAGGCCGTCAAGTGAGAGAACGATTCATTCACATTTCACGTTCTCTGCGCCTGTACATTGTGTTCCTCATCTCCTGTTATCACCTGTATCCTCATTTAAAGATATGCATTTTTAAACTTGTAGCCACGGTAAGAATAAACTTGTCCTGTCAGCCAATATCACAGTGAGGAGCTGCATTAGAGGACAGCAGCTACAGCTTCATCGGAAATAACTGGGACACTGAATGTTTTTTACGTAAAGTTTGGCAATAAAAAATAATTATGGAAACAAATTGAACGTAATGGAACAAAGTATAACCCACTTTGGGAAACCTGGATTGACAAACAATCAGCAGTCATGATAATAATTTGAACTGCTTACATTGATATTCTTTAGAGCCCTCCTGCTTGGCCTGGCCAGTAACGTCAACCTGAAGGAGGTGTCTCTCGATCTCAGCTGCTGTGAGGTAAGACCGACATCATAAATCATTTAATTTAAAGCCAATATATCATTTAGATCTGTCTGTGCATTTGTACCTGGCTAAAATCAAATCTCAACGTGACAGCTGTAGAGCTCGAGTCCCCTAACATTCAGTTGTAGTCGTTGTTTTCATTTTATCACCAAATGCAGTGACGACAGCGATCTTTCCAGAGGAGTTGCTACAATCCATAGCACAGTGACGCTGATGATGATGCATCAGGTAGCACAGTTAAAGCACAATGCTGAAAAATACAGTGAAAGCCTGAGTAATTAAAAGACTGCAACCAGTGGATCTTCATGGGGCACTGCTTGTGTGTTTTTGATTGTATTCCTTCATTCTTTCTGTGTCCAGTACGAGCAGTATTTGTGTAAGTGCCTTTGTCAGCTAAAGTTTGGAGAGTGTGGTTTTTAATAGTTTGGAGGGAACACTCATCCAATGCAATCAGCCTTTTAGGATCCACTCTAAAACCATTTGACGGGCCAGAGACACTGTTAAGAGGCTGCATAATGGAGTACTTGGCAGACAGAAGGCATAGGTTTTAAGGGGGAAAGATGAGCAGAAGGGAGGGGGGAGTGAGAGGGAGCTTAGTTTCCATCCCTAATTATTTCATCACATCTCTCACCCACACACACCAGCGCCTTCATCTCCTCCCCAGCTCGAACAGAAAAACACAGCTTGCTGCGGATTCAATGGGATTGCTAAAGATAACACATGAATACAAATTACACAGGAAATCCAATTCCAGATTCCCATAGAAATCTTCCCAAACTGAAGCTGCGGGGGGAAATGATGCGTTTGGCCTTTTTTTTTTTTTTTTTTTCAAAAAGGTCTTAATGAGCCGTTTGGTGGAGGCAGCCTAAAACTGTGCTTTGAGTGGGCTGACAGCATGCGAGATAAGCACTGTGTATGCGACTCCTGTTGAGTGTGCTTGTCAAATGTGTGCGTCACAGAGGTATGGTCATTAAGCATCTGTGTGTTTCGTTGCTGGTAATTGGCATGGCTCTGACACACAGTTCTCTCCCCCTAATGCTTCTGTAAGCT